>NC_039368.1:14638045-14705246 GCF_003573695.1 Papaver somniferum | reverse complement strand
AACAGTCATGAAAATGTAGACGCAATAAAGAAGCTCCCATTCTGGGTTCATTTGAAATTGCAGTCAGTACTGCATTTTGGATGGTAAAGAGAACATTAGGGCAACTGCTCGAATAGAAACTTGGAGATAACTGAGCAGTTGTTGTACTAATGTTCATGCCAAACATGCACAGCGATGATACTAGAAGAAAGAAAAAGAATGGCCAAGAAGAAGATGAAGAAGAGTAAGCCATGATCAATAAGACTTGAGAAGTGATGAACTAATTCAATAGTGAATCTATTTGGTTTTAGTGCTTGCTGTGAATTATGTCTAATTGCCATACCTATTTATAAAACATCTCTATTCTAACTAACTAAGCGACATGTGCAAATGTTAAACAAGTATTAGTCAAGTCAAATATACAATTATTAGTAACAGTCTGTACATTCATATATGTGGGTATTAGATGATCAAGAAGCACCGAAAATAATTAGGATTAATGTGTATGATTTTCTATTGAAGTCAATAAAATCGGTGTTTTATGTCTATTCTTGTCATCCCTTTTCTCGTCTTCGAAAGGCCTTTTTGTTCTTCTTTTGTGGATCGTCCAGTAGTTATCAACTTTTGATATGTTTTAAATCTTTAAAGTTCAAATCAGTAAAGGCTACTAAAAACTGTAAAGGCTCAATGTAGTTCTTAAAGTGGTCTAGAACTCTAGGCTGACCCTTTAGTAGTTTTGGTCAATCAACTTTCATGGTGAGATGGAACTTCAGCTAGTTTTCATTAACCAATGCATACATCTGTTAAATAACTTAAATTAGGTAGTACGCTGCAACCAGAATCATATATGCACCTCCATGACATATTCATTGACATGTTAGCTATATAAACTACCAAAATAGATTTTCGCTTGCTCACTGAGGGGGGAAAGAAAGAGAAAGACTTCTATAACAAGTTTAATTACAAACTACAAAGGTGATATCTGAAGTCGTAGAATCCACAAAGTGCTGCTAAAATTTAGCTCATTAGTCTTCAAATTCTGCAAAATTTAAGCATTTACAGTTCAGACTTTGTTCACAGTTTAAGACAGGCTTGATTGCTTGAACATTTTAACCATGTACAGAAAAAAAATGATTACACGACTTTTTTTTCGATTTCATGTTTGTCAATGACATTTACAAATCCGGCTTCATAATGACAATTTCATTTCTTTCAATCCGTGGCGACCAAGCTATCCCTTAATTGTCGATCGACCTGTTTTGATTAGTGACACATGGTTGAAAATTTGTAATATGAAACGTACGTATCAAATTTGTTAATGTGATACAACTGATTCATGACAAATTAGTGTTTTTTCTTGAACTTGCTAAACATTATAGACAAAACATTGCAATAGTTAAATACTATGTGAGCGTATATACATTGCATCTAAGTTCTAATCATCAAAATTGTCATCGAAGACCTTGTGGCATACACCCGCTTTAGTATGAACTAAACCCATAATTGATAATCTTATATAATTAGGAGGCGGCTAAACAGTATAGATCAGCCGCATTAGAATTTAAAGTTTTAATTTAGCATTTTAAGATCCGACCAAATCCCTTTGATGTAAACTCCCCAATGATATGTTTTTTTATGCGAAGGGAAGCGGGTTTTCGCTAGGTACATGTTCTACCATCTATAATAGAAAACACGAAACTCAATTTCATTTTATTTATTCTTTTGACTTAAAAGGGTAATTTTTTAATAAAAAGGAAAAATGATACAAGATGAGAGGCGCCTAAACGGTACACAGTTGTGAGACTAAGAAGCCCACAGCAAGACAAGCTAACAGGCAGCAACCACAAAAAAAAAAAAAAAACTAATTAAGAATTTTTAGTTTGGGTTCTAAGACCTCTTCCCAACATTTTGTTACAATTCTGATCCAGACTCTCCATTTTCAGTCTTACAAGTTATCTCCGAGTCCTGTTAAGGGCTTTTTCTTCGCGAGAAAGGTAACTGGTTCTTTTTGCAGAATCACTATTAGAAAAATCTCCATCCTTAGAATAGTCTTCAACCGTAACTCATTCTACCATGCTCTTTATTAAATAATTATTTCCATTCAAATTAGAGGGACTGGATTGCATTGTTGATGCTCTATCATTATTCAGTTTAGAAGGAATGGTGATTACTCCCTTTTCCCTACTTCCTGCCACTAATGATGCACTTGATACATTAGTCTTCTTTATTGCGGACTCTTTGGTTCTATTAATAGGAAACCTTCTTTCTATTGTTAAGTCACCGTACACCATAAAGGGTTCTTTTTAGGAGACCCCTGCTTGCAGATGGTTTTATTCTTCGCTCGGACTTCAGTCCATTCACCTGGAGATGAAACTAAAACAACCTTATTTCCTACATTAGAACTCAAATCCAATGCAGTAACACATGGTTCAGTTAACTCATTCCCTGCATCCACAGATGATATTTCAACAACTCTCACATGCTGACTAACAGTTACATTCGATGCAGTCAATGCATCCAAATGGGTATTGTCTGGACTTCCATTACCTCGATCCACTTGCTCCTCAATGTTGTTACCTCCATTGATTCTTATGGACATAACCTTTCCACTAGAAACATTTGTGTCCTTGTGCTGATCTTTACCCTTAGCAATTGTCTCACCCTCCATGTGGCGGACTGGAAAATTCCTCCTGGCGTACCTGGTGGTGCAGGCCATTACTCCCCTGATGCGTCATGATGATGCTACTTACCAGACTTTAAATCTACGCAAATGCACGTTCGTTTTCCCTTGCAAACATGCTTGTGGGGCATGATGCAGCTAACTTAGCTCCCACACCGTTCTAACTTGCCCTCGTTCTTCAAAGGGTTTAAATCCATGAAGGCTATGACTGATGCACCTTGCATGCATCACTGGCTTCCGAGTCTTGTCCACGCATAAGGCATACCTTGCACTTATACATAAGCCTTTGCAGACCTCATGACGTACTTTCCTTAGGCTTATTGAAGCTCCGCTAACTTGCATATCGATGTAGCTTACTTTCGAGGTCATGCCCAATGCTTCATTGGCACATGCCTAAGTCGAACGCCTTGATAGGAAGTATGAGCATTCAAGGAATAGAATGCAACTTCCTCATAAATTTTGGCCACAATCATCTATTGCATCGAACTGCCGAGTCAGACGATATGAGAGGCCAGGATGCCGCAATCATCTCTAAATTAGATGATATGAACGACAAAGTGTTGGATCGGAAATGCTGCAACTCATTGCGGCTGCCTACGTACCCTTCCCTACTCTAAAGGGACCAAGCACTGATCGTAATTCATCTTCGAAGGGACAATTGCTTAAGACAACTCGTTTGCAAGGCCGTGGCTAAGCAATAATGATAATGTCCTAGTCAGTGTAGGTCGTTCCGTCAAAATTCATCCAAGTGATGCATATTATTTGGTCTGCGGCATGGCATAGTGATGCCCATGCTCAATATGCTCCATTGTCAAGGCTACACAACTATAAATGAGGCCTAAGCATCATTTATAGTCTTTCGGCAAGCTATAAAGCTTACTTGGTGCATGTTCCGCATATGCACCTTCAACCAATTACCCCTCCCTATATATGTTTTAAATACATTTTTATAACATAGATTAAGGGAGAAAAAATCATTCATTAAGTCCAAGTTCGTGATGGTTGCACATTAGCACCCTGGACAACTGCAATGTACGGCCGTGATGGATGTTCAATCAGTTCTGGCTCACATGCCAGTTCCAATGTCCGACCATGATGGCAGAACATTTCCTGAGCCAGGTCCAGTGAAGGGCTATGATGGATGTATTGGCACATAGGCCACTCCAATATCCAGCCGTGATGGTTGTACATTGCCAATCCCAGACTGCTATGACATGTTGCGGTATTGTCCATAGGCCAATGACCTGCGTAATGCACCATTTTGGCGCTACTTTATTCTAGACCAGCCACCCAATTGGCCTGAAGCACCTTTGGTGCGAGAATGGCTCTTGGCCAATACATCTTACAACTTGTACCCTCTTGTGTGATATTGTCCCTTGGCCAATATATCCTCGTAATGCGCCTTACTTGGCACCATATTAATATTAGATCTACGCCAATGTTCCTCTTAACATACAACGGAGCTTGAGATGAAGCTTCATCTCTTTCCATGACGCATCTACGCGCATGCCCATGGTAAAAACACGGGGTGTTACACTCCCCATCCTTCAAATCATTTGGACCATTAAATTCACTAACTTAACTAGTGATTGTACCCTGACCTGCGCTAACATTGCCTCCTTCGTCCACGTTTACATCCCCTTTGGTTGGTTCCAAATGTATATTCCTAGATCTTTTTGTTGTCCATCTAGTCTTCTTTTTCCTAACACAATTCTTAGTTGCATGACCAAAGACCTTACAATTGCCGCATCATAGAGGTTTCCAATTGTATTCCACGGGTAGCTCCATATATATTTTTTCATCTATCAGAAGTGGTATGATAGTAGGGAAAGCAAACTCAATCTCTATTTTTATTCATATTCTAGCATAAGCTAATCTTGTATGCTTGAGAGTACATCAGCTAGTAATAGTTTTTCTAGATAGCTGGATATCAAGATCAACCCATCATTGTTCCACATATGCAGTGGAACCCCATAAATACATACCCAATTTGGAACTGACTTAATGCTAGAGATAGAATTTTCAAGCATATTTGACCAAGGTCTTAAAGTAAATAGTTGGTTTGAGATGTAAAAAGAACTATTTTCAAGCACTTTCAAACGATCCTCAGGATCAGAAAACTTGAAGATAAAAGCACAACCTCCATGTAACTTGGTACTAAACTCCTTCATTAGCTTCCATGGTTTTCTTACTGCGACTTGAACAGCTAAAAATGATAAGCGCTTCCCTATAGAGAAAGGAACAACTAGTTCTTCACACTGTTTTATGCCTTCTAAGAAGTTTCCAGCTTGTGCAGCAAAAATTAGTTTTCCATTAACCTCAGATGGAGAGGTGAATTTCATCATGGGCTGAATAGGAACCACTTGAGGCATCGGAAATAAAGACCTCCACTCATTAGAGTTAGGGTTAGGTATTAACCCAAAACCCATGAATTTCCTGATGAAAAATTAGGGTTTGAATTATCTCCTGTAACACCATTCAAGGAAGAAATAGAATTTCCATCCATCCCTATGATATTCCCAGTGCTCTTAGTTGAAACAATGTTGTTTTGATGATTAGCACATGAGTTCCCAATCACCAGATCCCCTTTGCAGATGAAGAGGCCCCATTCCTTTGAAGAATTGGAAAATCTTCCAAATAAAAGCTAGCCTCATGATATTTTGAAGAACATACACCATTGTTAGATGGATTAACAGACGAGGATGGTAGACAATGAGATGGATTCCCTCCCACCATGACAAATTTTTGAAGATTTCAAACCTAGAAAAATCGCCCTAAAATCGCCTGCATGTCAGCACTACTCATTGGTGGGTTCCTTTCCGTGTTTATGAGTAGTGGATCAAGTTTTCACCCAAAATACTTACGGGGCCCTATCACCAGACCACCACTAATTGTAATGTAATTGCTTCATATAATACTTTCAAGAAAACAATGTAATGCCAGTGTCTTTTTTAGTTTCTTGGAGAAGATGTTTGTAACGATCGTCAGTTTATCTATTTGATTTATTCATACTCGGTAATTATGAATAGAAAATGATTTCATGTTATCTTTTTGCGTTATATGCTATATTAGCATAAGATTTATGGGAAGATGAAAAAAGAGACATTAATTTTTTTACCGATACAAGGAAGATATATGGATAGGAAAGAAAAACCTTGAGAAATTGATGGATCTTTTTCTGACCCGTACATCCTTACCTTGTGCAATAATTTTGAATTATTTGGTTTTGTTTCTAAAAATCTGAACATGGACATTTTACCCATTTAATTGTTTTTGAATTTGAAATTGGTTGTAATGGTTGAATTATCTGCTCCGTGGAGAGTCCAAAGTCTTGAAGGTGATAGCTTAGATTTTGAAACTGTTTTAATGATTGTAATCTCAATTGTCAATAGAGTCAGTCATGTAACACTTATGAAGTAAGTTAATGCATGAGGTTTGCCTCCTTTTCAAAAAAAAAAAAAAAACCCTTTTTTTTCTTTTTTTTTATTTGATCGGTACCCCAAATCTCAGAACCATCTTCTCCCCTCATTCTCTGAAATCACATACAAAGAAACCTCGAATCTCAAAACCATCTTCATCTCTTTTTTCATTTTTCAATCCATACAGAAAGAAACCCCAAATATCAAAACCGTTCATTTTATATTCATCGTCTTCAGAATTATTGAGCAACATATTGAATTTAAGGATACTGAAGAAAGATGATGTGAATGGTTTTCTTAACTACAATTGGTTAATGTGTTTTAATCGAATCGGGTTATGATCAAGATTCAATTTAGTGTTTGGGGAAAAAAAATTATAAAATAAAATAAAAAAGTATAACCTAAAACCTTTGGTTAATTTCTCTGAAAATCGAAAATGGTGTTGGTATTGTTGGTTGGTTTAGGAAGATTGTAAAATGGGATAAATTTAAGAGGATCAACCTCTGGATTATACAAAAGTGGAAAGAGAATAAATTTGGTCCAGAAAATAGTACAATGCTAAGATTACACAACCAAGGTTGGGTTTATTAATCCTCAGAGATGGGTATTTATAGCATTCTTAAATCTCCTTGGATCCTCTAATGTCGTACATGTGTACAATCTTGACTTCTTCATCACTTTGATATGTCGAATCCGTACACGTGTCTTTGATGCTTTTGTTACTACGAGGCGTCTTCATCTTTGGATCGGGGCTATCCACGACGGGGACCTTCTAGCTATCGGCACTCTCTTACCTAAGGAACGAATACTCCATTTTTTCTCCAGGACAACTTCCTCATACGCAGCGACACGGGTCGCCATAGGCATATAACGCTTGACCTTCTCATCTTCGCTTCTTCTCAGCCCCAGCTCACAGATGCGCAAAACGCTCAAGCCAACCTTGCACTTGTCACCCACTTCCATATGTGTCATTCGCTCATGCAGAGGCAGAATACTCCATCCAATTCTACGCCTGCCAATTCCTTCAGTCTGTGTGTGACTCGCTCGTGCAGGAGCAGCATACTCCATCCCATTCTGCGCCTCTCACTCCTTCATCTCCCTCCAGTCCTACACCATCGATATGTGCCGGCACAGAATACCCTGCACCATTTTGCGCCTGTCACTCCCCTTTTCTCCATGCGACTGACTTGACCAGGCAAAGAACACTCCTCACTATTCTGCGTCTGTTTAATCTCAACTACCGTACTCTTCATCTCTCAATTTTAGCGTGTCTTTTGCTATTTCAAGGGTGTAATTATCATTATAACCTTCTCCCAGTTTTGGGGTATCAACAAAGATCAATGA
Organism: Papaver somniferum; assembly: GCF_003573695.1. Taxonomy (NCBI): domain Eukaryota; kingdom Viridiplantae; phylum Streptophyta; class Magnoliopsida; order Ranunculales; family Papaveraceae; genus Papaver; species Papaver somniferum. Next base: position 14,697,824 of record NC_039368.1, on the reverse strand, counting down.
GAAAGAACATACATCAATTTTTCTATGAGAAATTCCAAATTGTTTTGTTCCTGATCTAGCAAAGGTACTGGTAATTGTCTCCAGAGTTATTACTTGTTTGTGTTTTAATTACAAAAATGTAACCTTTGATCTTAGTTCATGGGTAGGTTTGGAATCAAAAATGTTACTTATTTAAGAAATAGGGTTAGGGAAATTGTGTCTTGGTTCTTATTTTGGACGTGCCTTGGCAATAACGAGTAAGTCATCGTTTGTTAATGGATTTTAATATTATTGATGTATTAATTGATCTGAAAAATAAATACAAGAGATTTGTTTCAAATTGATATTGATAATGGAGATTTAGATAAGAGCATATCTTGAGCCAGGAAGAAGAATGGTTCACATGTAGTATTTGTTGTGCAATCCACGTGCATTCTGTTATAACATAACTTTTTTCTCCAAGGACATGAAGTAATTTTTTTTAATAATTAATTACTAAACAGAAACCAAGATTTAACATGGTCGACGCAAGTTGACGTCAATTCCAAATAGCAAACACTAAGGTCGGCAAATGTTAAACCAAACTTTAAAGCTGAACAAAACCTGATACCAAAAACAAAATAACTCATGTCTTTTTTTTCGGTCCACCAAAAACTATTAAAATTCGCTATACTACTTAAACACAAAACTATCTCATATTATCTATGTCTCATTATACAATGAGACGAACATAATACAATTGCTCTTTATTTTGATGATAACCGGATACATAATTATCAAAACTAAAACCATATTTAATTGAGTTTCCTGCAATTAGTTCTGATTTCTCCATTGCTACCCGTTAAAGGGCTAAGATTTCCCATCTTTACCATGGCAACAGCAAAATCAGTCAAGAATGTCGGGTTGTCATTGCTGTAAGTTGTCACTTGAGCATCTGTAGATCCACTATTGAAAAGTTCTTGATCCGAATGAAGAAGTCCTTTCTTGCTAACTAAATTCTTGTAATAAGTGTTATCGAAAATTATTGGGGTTGCGTCGAGTGGGGAAAGATTATTATCATTTCCTGATGTTGGACAACTAGTCTTCAAAGATGTAGCGAAAGGTGCATCTATGTTCGTTTCATTGTGGATTCGACTTCGAAAAGTTGTGCATCTAGCTTGACCAATAGAGTGAGATCCTAATAAAGAAGAATAAAAAAATTCAAAAAAAAAGAAAAAAAGAATTCAAGAAGAATAAAAATAAAGGAAAAGAAAATTAGTAAGAGTACGTGATGGTCAGTTTATATATAATCTCGTGCATGCCAAATCAGCTAATAATGGTGTTGACATTGTTGTTATAGAAAATTAGAATATAGTCATGCGAACTGTTTGAATCGGCCTCATCTTAAACCGCTCTTTGAGCGACATATATATAAAAAAAAAAAAAAAAAAAAATTGTTGCTGTAGTTTTACGCACTTACCAGAGAGAATCACCATTTCTTTGGTAGTAAAACCTTTGGTGGAGAAGGAAGCAATCAAGCCACTAAGACCAAGTGTGGCAGCGGGGAGGTTGCTATTAGCATCACTCATACTTGCAGTTTTAGCATCTCTTCTTCCTAATTGTACAACCCATGGACGCCCACCCAACTGAAAACAAGTACATATTCTGAATTACTTAGTTATCTTACATACACTCTTGCATGCTTATGTAGTTATTTAAATGAAAATTACAAATATCTGTCAAAATAAAAAGAGACAAATGATTAATAATAAATATAAATGGCTTACGGCAGCAACAGAATCTCGAGCTGCAACGGCAAGAATGTCAGCGCAAGAAACAGTTTTAGGGCAGATTGCCTCAACTTGAGTTTTTATGGTGTCAATGACATTAAACCCTCTCACAGAATTTGCATTTGGTCCTGCTGTCTTTTCTCCAGTGAAGCTTGATGTATCATCCAACAGAATGGAAGCATCACAACCCTGTAATCAGATTCAAGCAACAATTACGAGTTTATGCAATTAGTACCATATATATGTAAGCAGATGCTAACTAGCTATTGAAATTACTAGTATTCATCGTTCACTTGCATTAACAAAGCAGTCATGAAAATGAAGACGTAATAGAGAAGCTCCCATTCTGGCTTCGTTAGAAACTGCATTTACTACTGCAGCTTGGATGGTAGGGAGGAGGTTAGGGCAACTAGTCGCATAAAAAGTGGAAGATAACTGTGCAGATGTTATGCTAATATTCATGCCAAACATGCACAATGATGATACTAGAACAAAGAAAAAGAATGGCCAAGAAGAATATGAAGAGTAAGAAGCCATGATTGAAAAGACTTGAGAGATGATGAATTAGCTGGTTATTAATTCTATCTGAATGAATATAGAAGAACTAGTAATTTGATGTGTTAGCTTATGCCTAATTGATTCTTATTTATAGAACTTCAGCAATGCCACAGCTACTTTCAAATAAGTTGTAGTATTTAAATATATAAGTATAATCAAAGTCAAATTATGTAGTTTAATTTGTTTAATCAGCAAATTGCATTTCATACGAGAGCAGGTAAGCCTATATACGTCTGATGACCGTGTACATCTTGGCCATATATGCATGGAATTCGCGGAAGTCAAAAATATCGGTGTCCTATGTCTCATCTCGCCTCCATCTCTAGCTCTTTCTCACTTAAGCAATGATTTCTCTATTTTACGTACTCTGAAACTTACCTTTTTTCTTCAACATGAATTTAAAGGAACTAAGTCTAACTGTTTAAGTCCTAATATGTCAGTGAAACTTACCAAAAGGCTAAAAAGGTGTACTTCAAATGTGTTTCTTAAAGTGTAATCAAAAGAAGCCGTTGTTGGTTGGTGAAAATCCTCAACATTTTACTTTATAACCGAAGCAACGTATATCATAATCATAACAACTTATTAGAATATCTGGCTTGTTTGTCTCTTAAAGTGGCAATAGGCTTCATGCAATTGTTTTACCGCGTACATTTTCCTAGTCATGCATATGATTGAACTACCTAAGTATGTTGTGATCCTACACGCCATCCTACCCATACTATGTCTGCTATGTTTACACTCGATGTTCTTTTATGTGACATTTACAGCTTTTTGGTGATGGATACGTTTTCGTCTAACTGTCCGGTGAAGTTTTTCAAACATAAGTAATTAATTTCAGATACTGCGTATAGCCCTCGTTAGTTAATCAAATATATTGCTTGGCCCTTTGACTTCTCACAATTCCCTAGAATCACTACCTTTTGACGTTTTTTCACAAACTGTCAGTACATGACAAAATTATAAACACCGAATGTTTTTCGTCGAAACGCTGAAATAAACGCTATAGGAGTCATATAGGACAAACAGCCGGCCTTCTGATACATGCACCTGATCCACATTTGATGTTTCCCAGCGTAGTTAAATAAAATTGTACTAGCAATTAGTCATACAAATCCGCCGTATTTATTTACTACTTAACTAAGTTTCCATTTGGGATTGTCAGCCGTGAAGAAAATGGAGGCCATGTTTATTCTTTGGAAGATCTTTGCCTTCCACAATTATCTGGTTAGTTGTCGTCCGCAAATTGTTGCAGATAGAGTTCCCGTCAAACTGATCTCCAATTTCACCTTCTCTTACTATTTGATTAGCTGCGAAATTTTTTTTTTCCAAACGATAGCAGATTTGTCGGGTCAGGATGTTATTCCAAAGTAAACGCTCCAAGTCTCTAATGCATATCTGGGCGACTGTGTATTGGGTTTTGGTCAGGAGACACATTCTGGGTAACATATGCATTGATGCATATTTAAGATAGGTGCGGTCAAGAAGCAAATTAGGGGCCACTTGATCAACTACTTTTTGGTCACTCCTGATGTTTTATCGGAATAGCTGATATTTACGTCACGACTCACGATATAGAATTCAGATCACACTATCACAGTATGTAGGTTCAGAGTAACAAAGGAGAGATGGATTTTGGGGAATCACTTGGTGAATTAGGGATGAAGTCTGCAACTTCTTAAAGTATATGTATCCCTGTTACCTCTTGGACTGAAGTCGTTATATAGATACCGAACGATTTTATAACTCGAAAAGCTACTCCAGCAACAATAATATGGACGAGTTTGTATGGATAGAATTTAAGCTCAAACGGGGATCTCGTGATATCCAATGTCAAGGTGTTGCTAAGCTCGTGGTGAAGTCACGAAAGCAATTAAGGATGTCTCTTTAGTGAACCACATAAGCTTTGTGGATCCTTTTTCTGGTTGGTTATATATAAGCAAGGGCGTAAATTTATCTTGTACGAGGACAACCATTTATGTAGCCTTAATGGCACATGATCTATTAAACACGAAATCTGAAGTTTAAATCATCTTATTTATGATCCATTGAACTTACAATGAGACGAAGAGAATACAGTTCCTCTTTATTTTGATGATAAATGATACAGAATTACTTATCAGAACTACAAAAATCCTTAATTGAGTTTCCTGCAATTGGTTCTAATCTCGCCATTACTACCTGTTAGAGGGCTAAGATTACCCATCTTCACCATGGCAACAGCAAAATCAGTCAAGAATGTAGGGTTGTCATTACTGTAAGCTGTGACTTGAGCATCAGTTGAACCACCATTGAAGAGTTCTTGGTCTGAATGAAGAAGTCCTTTCTTGCTTACCAAATTCTTATAATATGTGTTATCGAAAAGTAATGGGGTTGCGTCAAGTGGGGCAAGATTATTGTCATTTCCAGATGTAGGACAACTAGTCTTCCGTAATGTAGCAAAAGGTGCATCTATGTTGGTTTCATTGTGGATTCGACTTCGAAAAGTTGTGCATCTTGCTTGGCCAATAGAATGAGATCCTAATAAAGAAAAGAAAATTAGTTAAGAGTACGTATGGTCAATTAATATATAATTTGATGCGTATGAAAGGAGGTAAAATAATGTTGCTGACGTTCTCTTTAATAGAAAATTTGAGAATAAACATGTTTTTTTTTCTTTTTCTTTTATACGCATGAGTATCAACATCTGAATTGTTCTAATCAACCTTATCTGAATTGTTCCTTGAGAGGCATATATAACCAAGTTTTTTGTTGTTGTAGTTAGTGACAAATTAACTTACCAGAGAGAATAACCATTTCTTTGGTAGTAAAACCTTTGTTGGAGAAGGAAGTAATCAAACCGCTGAGACTAAGAGTAGCAGGAGGTAGGTTGGTATTTGCATCATTCTTACTCGCAGTCTTGGCATCTCTTCTTCCTAATTGTACAATCCATGGACGCCCACCCAACTGGAACAGAAAAAAATGTAAAATGGCTGTATTTTGTAACTAATATCTAGAGATTAATCAGGAGAAAGGAGGGTGAGTTATGTAATGAAAGATTGTCTTACAGCGGCAACAGAATCACGAGCTGCAACAGCAAGGATGTCAGCACAAGAAACAATTTTAGGGCAGAGTGCCTCCACTTGGGCTTTTATGGTGTCAATAATATCATATCCTCTCACTGAATTTGCATTCGGAAATGCTGTCTTTTCTCCTGTGAAACTCGATGTGTCATCCAATAGAATAGATGCATCACAGCCCTGTAGTTTTACACATACGCAATAATTGTGTCAGATATATTCTATTAAGGCACCATACGTGCAAAAAATCTCAGCTTTTGCTGGGTGTTTCGAAATTCAGTGCATGAAGGGAACATGCACATACTTGAGCTAACTAGCTAAAAAGCCTAAAATGCATCACCATCTTATGGAAATTACGTTTGGAAATTTAAATATTAAGAGATGGAGATATGAGACTTGCATTAACGAAACAGTCATGAAAATGTAGACGCAATAAAGAAGCTCCCATTCTGGGTTCATTTGAAATTGCAGTCAGTACTGCATTTTGGATGGTAAAGAGAACATTAGGGCAACTGCTCGAATAGAAACTTGGAGATAACTGAGCAGTTGTTGTACTAATGTTCATGCCAAACATGCACAGCGATGATACTAGAAGAAAGAAAAAGAATGGCCAAGAAGAAGATGAAGAAGAGTAAGCCATGATCAATAAGACTTGAGAAGTGATGAACTTATTCAATAGTGAATCTATTTGGTTTTAGTGCTTGCTGTGAATTATGTCTAATTGCCATACCTATTTATAAAACATCTCTATTCTAACTAACTAAGCGACATGTGCAAATGTTAAACAAGTATTAGTCAAGTCAAATATACAATTATTAGTAACAGTCTGTACATTCATATATGTGGGTATTAGATGATCAAGAAGCACCGAAAATAATTAGGATTAATGTGTATGATTTTCTATTGAAGTCAATAAAATCGGTGTTTTATGTCTCTTCTTGTCATCCCTTTTCTCGTCTTCGAAAGGCCTTTTTGTTCTTCTTTTGTGGATCGTAGTAGTTATCAACTTTTGATATGTTTTAAATCTTTAAAGTTCAAATCAGTAAAGTCTACTAAAAACTGTAAAGGCTCAATGTAGTTCTTAAAGTGGTCTAGAACTCTAGGCTGACCCTTTAGTAGTTTTGGTCAATCAACTTTCATGGTGAGATGGAACTTCAGCTAGTTTTCATTAACCAATGCATACATCTGTTAAATAACTTAAATTAGGTAGTACGCTGCAACCAGAATCATATATGCACCTCCATGACATATTCATTGACATGTTAGCTATATAAACTACCAAAATAGATTTTCGCTTGCTCACTGAGGGGGGAAAGAAAGACAAAGGCTTCTATAACAAGTTTAATTACAAACTACAAAGGTGATATCTGAAGTCGTAGAATCCACAAAGTGCTGCTAAAATTTAGCTCATTAGTCTTCAAATTCTGCAAAATTTAAGCATTTACAGTTCAGACTTTGTTCACAGTTTAAGACAGGCTTGATTGCTTGAACATTTTAACCATGTACAGAAAAAAAATGATTACACGACTTTTGTTCGATTTCATGTTTGTCAATGACATTTACAAATCCGGCTTCATAATGACAATTTCATTTCTTTCAATCCGTGGCGACCAAGCTATCCCTTAATTGTCGATCGACCTGTTTTGATTAGTGACACATGGTTGAAAATTTGTAATATGAAACGTATTGTTAATGTGATACAACCGATTCATGACAAATTAGTGTTTTTTCTTGAACTTGCTAAACACTATAGACAAAACATTGCAATAGTTAAATACTATGTGAGCGTATATACATTGCATCTAAGTTCTAATCATCAAAATTGTCATCGAAGACCTTGTGGCATACACCCGCTTTAGTATGAACTAAATCCATAATTGATAATCTTATGTAATTAGGAGGCGGCTAAACAGTATAGATCAGCCGCATTAGAATTTAAAGTTTTAATTTAGCATTTTAAGATCCGACCAAATCCCTGTGATGTAAACTGCCCAACTGATGATATGTGTTTTTATTTGGAGGGGAGCGGTTTTTGGCCAAGTAATATTCTACCATCCATAGTGTAATTAAACAACACCGTTAGAAATCATGTCTAACCAATACTATGATTTGAATCAGATGCGAAAATTATATGCACAGAAGTAGTGTGAAGATTATATACACACAGGTTTTAAAAATAAGTCAGTCTAAGATTATAATTTGAAGCCCTACGTTGATGCTTGACAGTTAAGTTTTTGAAGATTCTAGAAGTTATTCTGTTTAGGAAATACGTGCATTTCAAGTTGAGTTTGTTCTATAAGTTTGCCTTATTTAAGAGTTTAAGTTTGTTTAGATATGTTTAAGTTTTTCTTTATTTAGAACTCTCGGTGCTATTGGGCAGTATAAATAGGTTGTAAAGCCATGGAACAATGTACACCAGAATTGTTAATCGTATGAGTTGTTTAGAATTCTCTCTTGAAACGTTTCTTTCATAAGTCTTTGTATATCAGATATCAACATCTGGTAGAATTCAATCAAGGTTCCAGTTTTTGAAGGAAAAAAATTTGAGTATTGGAGAATACAGATGGAAAATATATTCTCATATCAAGAGGTATGGGATATCATTAATACAGGGTATGTAGAACCAGCAGCAGGAGATGAATTTACTACAGCTGAGCAAACTACTTTAACAGAAAATAGGAAAAAGAATTTGAAAGCTATTTATATCCTTCATCAAGGAATTCATGAATCTATCATGGATAGGGTTGTATATATCAAAGAAGTTAAGAAAGCATGGGACTCTTTAACAAGGTATTACAAAGGTTCTGATAAGGTGAAGAAAGTAAGATTACAAACCCTAAAAAGAAAGTATGAGTTGTTAAAGATGGACTCAACTGAGTTGATAGCATATTTTTTCTCAAGAGCATTAAGTCTTGTTAATGAGATGAAGGCTAATGGAGATACTATAAAAAGACACTGCAATTATAGAGAGAATATTGCGTAGTTTGCCAGAAAAATTTGAATCCAAAGTTACAGCAATTGAAGAATGTAACACAATATCTGATTTGAGCATTGATGATGTGTTAGGTTCTTTGCAATCTTATAAGCAAAGAATATTAGAGAAGACAGCTGTGAAACCAGTTGAGGAAGCTTTACAAAGTCAGATAAACTGGAACAATGAAGCAAATTCAAGAAGATTTCAAGATAATAAAGGAAGAAAATTTGTTGATAGATCTAAAGTCCGATACTATAATTGTCAACAAATTGGTCACTTTCAAAGTGAATGTCCTGAACCACGGAAAGATGTTTATTACAACAGCAATAAAACTGGAGGATACAACAATAATGGTGGAAATTACAACAACAGAACTGGAGGATACAACATCAATATAGGAAACTATAACAACCATAATGGAAGTTACAACAACAAAGCAGGAGGTTACAATAATAATGGTGGAGCATACAACAACAAAACTGTAGTTCACAACAACAAAGATGGAGGATATCGAGCTGCGAATCAGGATAATAAAGCAAATATTGCAGAAGAACTAGATGAATAACAAGAAACTCTCTTGTTAGCTTGTTATTCAGCAGAAGAACAACCACAAGAACAATGGTACTTGGTCACAGGTTGCAGTAATCATATGACTGGGAAGAAATACTTATTTGTGAATCATGATGAGTCTGTGAGATCGATTGTAAAATTTGAAAATAAGTCAACAGTTCCAGCTATAGGGAAAGGAATGATAGGAATAAGACTCAAGAATGGTACACAATCTTACATAATGGATGTATTATATGTGCCAAATCTGCATCAAAATCTTTTATGTATGGGTCAACTTTCAGAAAAAGGGTTCTCTACGAACATTTACAATGGAGTTTGCACAATTAGGGATAAAAGAAAAAGGTTGATTGCTAGAGTGCAAATGACTAAGAATAGACTGTTTCCATTACAAATTCAGCATCAAATAGAGAGATGTTACAACTCTACTATTGATGAAAATTCTTGGTATTGGCATAGGAGAATGGGGCATGTAAATTTTAATAGTTTACAACTTCTCGCAAGAAAAGAAATGGTTTCAGGATTACCAACTATTCAATCTCCTGATTCAAGGTGTGAAGATTGTATTAATGGAAAACAACATAGAGATCCATTTCCCATAGGCAAAGCAAGAAGGGCATGGGAATTATTGGAATTGGTTCATAGTGATCTATGTGGACCAATTGAAGTAGAATATCATGGCGGAAATAGGTACTTTATCACTTTCATTGATGATCTCAGCAGAAAAGGATGGGTTTATCTATTGAAATAAAAGAATGATGCATTTCTAGCATTCAAGAGATTTAAGGAATATGCTGAAAATCAAAGTGGTAAAAGAATTAAAGTTTTACGTACAGATAAAGGTACGGAATATACAGCGGTTGATTCTTTTATGAAGGAACATGGAATACAATATCAATTAACTACAAGATACACACCACAGAAAAATGGTGTGGCAGAAAGGAAAAATCGCACCATTATGGAGATGGTACGTACAATGAGAAAAGCAAAGAACTTACCGAAAGATTATTGGGCAGCAGCTGTAGATTGTGTTGTCTATGTGCTAAATAGATGCCCAACAAGAAGTGTGATTGGTATGAAACCTGAGGAAGCATGGAGTGGAAGAAAACCCAGTGTGAGACATCTTAAAATTTTTGGGTGCATAGCATATGCACACATACCTAAAGAAATACGGAAGAAGCTAGATGACAAGAGTGAAAAATGCATTTTAATTGGTTATAGTAATGCAACCAGTGGTTACAAATTATTGAATCCAGAAACAGGGATTTTTGAAGAAGAAGCTAAATTGGAATGGAACACAGAAGTATAAAGAATAATGATTAATGAAACAATATTAGTAGAAGAAGAAAAAGGAAGAAATGAACATGAAGAAAGAATTGGAAATGAAAGAAGAATTGGAGATGAATAAAGAATTGAAGATGAAGTAAGGACTGATAGAGTACCACAAAAAAATGCAAGACCATTACGTAATCGTAACATACCAGCTCGACTGAATGATTATGTTGTTAACAGAGATGATGAAGAGGAAGAAGAAGTGAACTTTGCCTTATTTGGTGACTGTGATCCAGTAGAGTTTGTAAACACAGAATCAAGGATGGAGAGAAGCTATGGATATTGAGATAGAAGCAATTGAAAGAAATAACACATGGGAGCTCACACTTCTTCCAGAAGGAAAGAAGGAAATTGGAGTCAAGTGGGTGTACAAAACTAAATATATACCAGATGGTGAAATAGAACGTTTCAAAGAAAGACTTGTAGCTAAAGGCTATAAGCAAAAACCAAGTATTGACTATTTTGAAGTATTTGCACCTGTTGCAAGGTTAGATACTGTCAGAATGATTATTGCATTAGCAGCACAAAATCAATGGAAAATTTTCCAGATGGATGTGAAGTCATCTTTTCTAAAAGGAGTGTTAGAAGAGAAAGTCTACATTGAGCAACCAGCTGGTTACATTAAAGAAGGGAAAGAATATCATATTTTATAAATTAAACAAAGCATTATATGGATTGAAACAAGCACCACGCGCTTGGTATACAAAGATTGATACATATTTTCTTGAAAGAGGTTTTGAGAAATGTCCTTATGAACATACTTTGTATGTACATTCTGATGCTCAGGGTAATCAAATTATAGTTTGTCTCTATGTTGATGATCTTATCTTCACAGGAAACAATACTAAGATGATTGATGAATTCAGGGAGGCTATGATCAGAGAATTTAAGATGACAGATATGGGTCTGATGTCATATTTTCTTGGTCTTGATGTTTTTCAGTCTGATAAAGGAATTTTTGTGTCACAACAAAGGTACGAAAAGACTTTATTGGAACGTTTTAAGATGAGTAACTCCAAAGCAATTAGAACTCCAGTAGAAGAAATATTGAAACTAGAAAAGGGAAGAAGTGGAGAATGTGTGAATCCTACATATTTCAAACAACTTGTAGGAAGTCTAAGATATTTAACTTCTACAAGACCAGACATAGTATATGGAGTAGGACTTGTTAGCAGGTTCATGGAAACACAATTTCAATCTCATCTACAAGCAGAAAGACGTATCTTGAGGTATGTAAAAGGAACAATTAATTTGGGAATTTTTTACAGTGCTTCAAAGAATGCTGAATTAGTAGGATACACTGATAGTGATTGGGCTAGTGATACTGAAGAAAGGAAAAGCACTTCAGGATTTGCTTTTCGTATGGGATCAGGGTATTTCTCTTGGTATTCAAAGAAGAAACAAGTGGTTGCACTGTCAACAGCAGAAGAAGAATATATTGCTACAACATCTTGTGCCACTCAAGCTGTGTGGTTAAGAAGAATGTTGAGTTCACTGAATCATGAGCAGATAAATCCAACAAGAATTATATGTGACAACAACTCAGCTATTGCACTCACAAGGAATCCTATTTTTCATGGAAGAAGCAAGCACATTGATATAAAATATCATTATATTCCTGAGTTAGTTAAAAATGATGAAGTGGTTGTTAATTTTTTTCCAAGTTCTGAACAAGTTGCAGATATTTTCACAAACTCATTAAAGGCTGATATATTTGAGAATTTACGAGAAAGACTTGGAATGACTAGTCTACATAGTCTTGGTTTGAGGTAGGCTGTTGGAAATCAAGTCTAACCAAGACTATGATTTGAATCAGATGTGAAGATTATATGCACAGAAGTAGTCTGAAGATTATATGCACACGGGTTTTAAAAATAAGTCAGTCTAAGATTATAATTTGAAGTCGTACGTTGATGCTTGGCAGTTAAGTTTTTGAAGATTCTAGAAGTTATTCTGTTTAGGAAATACATGTGTTTCAAGTTGAGTATGTTCTAGAAGTTTGCTTTATTTAAGAGTTTAAGTTTATTTATGTATGTTTAAGTTTTTCTTTAATTATTTAGAACTCTCGGTGCTATTGAGTAGTATAAATAAGTTGTAAAGCCACGAAACAATGTACACCAGAATTATTAATCGTATGAGTTGTTTAGAATTCTCTCTTGAAACGTTTCTTTCATAAGTCTTCGTATATCAGATATCAACAAACGCGACTCTACGGTCCAAGCAAGCATCAAGTTTTCACCAACAATATTACACGGCACAATCACCAAACCACCACTAACTCTAATATTTCTTTGCACGTCCCAATCACTAGACCCAAGAAGTAACTCATACTTTTCAACTGTTGGCAAAATGAACATTTTTTTTTGAACGCAAACGGGTAAATATTTATTGAAAGAAAAAGATAAACAACAATTACAACATCAGTATCTTACAGCCCAAAGTATATTCCCATATTCCCAGGCCGACTAACTATTTTTATCGACAGCAGCCTCCCAATTCGTTATTAGATTGCAAAAGTGAATTAACCTGAACCAATTATGAATCGATCCCCGTTGAATCAATCATGAACTAATTCGTTATTGACTCCAACAATGATCGATTCTACGGGTCTATCTCGCTTCTTAGCCATAACTCGATGATTCCTTTCAATCCAAATAGAGATGGAAAAAGGTATTACATACCAGATTTCTTAGTTATTTTCTTTCTCTGCACAGCTTCACAATCTTCAAACTGAGACTGCATTGTATCTATGGTAATCCAACTAGTATTCATTCTCAGGCTAAAGTAAGACCAAACACTACACCATGTTTCGGGATTAGCAACGGATGTCTGTTGTTGCAAAAGGCACTTGCAAGTGCAGCCAGCCGTCCCGAAACGTGGTGTTGCATTTATTTTGCAACAGCTCTTAAGTCGTTGCGAAAAAAATTTCGCAACGGTTTTCGGTGCAGCCAACTGTTTTTCCTCGACGTTGCAACTGTTTCGGCCGTTGCTAACAGGTTTAGCAACAGTGGACAACTGTTGCTATATTTTTGTCGCAACAGCTTCAAGCAGTTGCGAAATTTAGAACCAAAAACACTTAGAACAGCGAATCTTAGCCGGACCCGGTTTTATTATTCTGGTTCTAAATTTAGCAACAGGTTTCAGCCGTTGCTAAATTTTTGCAACCAAAAAAAAAGTCAAGTCAATCATCAGATGACCTAGTCAAGAGTTCCCTGGAAAAATTTTAGGCCAAAAATTCACTGAAAGAGACATCAATTGCGCATTGAACAAAGAAAGAGACATTAAGTGTGCACTGAACAAAGATGTTCTCCATTACTAATAGAAAAATTTAGTAACCATTTCTAAAGTTTCTAAAAAAATGATAAGTACGACCAAAAAAAGTCTGGAATCCCCCACTTAAGTTTATAAATGTAGCAGTATAATGCTTCATTAAAATATAAATGTAAAAAAATAGGAGGACAAGGACCTTAACCTTAGTGATTTTCTTTAACATACCTAGATGGGCACCAAGCTCAATCACATGCAATTTTGACGTAATTTTCCCAGCATTGGTGGTCTTCGTGACAAAACAAATGATCCTAATCTATCATAATCCTGATGAATTGCATGAAACGTGTACAACAAAGAGAAATATCGGCAAACCCCTGAAACATTGAACAATCAACTGTTAACCACCTAAGTGAGAATACCATTTACCATAGTGAACTCCAGATACACAAGAAAGAAAGAAGAAAGATAATGCAAAAAATCATCATCCTTGTGACTTTGATATATCCCTGTGTTGGACCAAATAGAGTAACAAAAAATCAAGCCAACGCGTGTATTGTATTTCCTGTGGTTATCACTAGACAAGTAAACTCCTATCTTGGCCATAGTATATCAGTAGAAAAGTTAAACTTCTCATAAAGTGTGTTCATACCACCTAAGAAATGTAGGAACTTATAATGCTTGGACACTACTCACAGAATTTGATTGAACCTTTATTCTATCAGAATCCACCTAACTACTTACTCCAAACTACCTGATACTGCAAGAATTTCTGCCATGTAGTTTTTGTTGATGCCTAAGCCAATTACCTGCCTAAGCCAAGAATTTATTATTTTGGTGTAATCAAGTTTATTCTTGCATTCTTAATGAAAAAGTACTACAGAAGAAGCAATGTGGGCACATGATCAGAATTTTAGCAATCATGTTCACATTACCTCAGGGTTCTAACCAAAACACTGATAAGAGACTGGTATTATTTCAAGTATCAATATGGTGTTCAAGTAGCATGTGCATTCGCACAATTAACATCTTCCTTTGATAGCCCAGCTGGAGCTAAGGCCCTCTGAATGAAAAGTATAACTTGAGTTCCTAATTCAGCAATGGAAATGAATAAGAATAATCAGACCAATTTAGATGCATAATCAATGACAGAGTTAGACAGATATGATGAGGATTTCACTACATACCATCAGGATGAGGGTCAGTCATATCATAAGCATCCACCTAGAAATTCAGCAAATATAGTTGCTCCTCTTTTCTGTAAATTCAAGGGGAAATAGTAAAAATGTAATGTCTGTCACCTGAAGATTACTTGCCTTTGATTTCTTAATATCTGAAACAAGTCAGTGTTGGTATAAAGAGTAGCAGTCACAGGAAAAGTGAAGAGGCATGTCAAATTCATCGACTAACACTTTTCAAAGTATTCAAGATCCATAAAATCACATATATAAGCACCAGAGTCTAACTTAAGCTCAAAGGAGCTTACTTAGAAGATTCTAGAATTATTTCCAGTTATAATTCTGAATTAATGTATTATTTGATTATTTCCCGTTTATTACAAACAAAGGTTAAAAACTAAAACATAAACAATGGGTACCTTCAGATCATTGGTATCAACAAATGGTAAAGGGAAAGGATCGGATAAGCTAGTAACACTTGCTAGAGGAAAATCGCCAATACCAGCAATATGCACCTGGCGTAATTCACCTAAAGTCAGTGAGTATATTGATACAAACAAAATAAAATAAGTACAGGATAGATATGAAGATAGATGTAGTACATTAGACAGGGATATAATACACTAGATAGAGAATCGTTAAGGAAAAGAATGTATCATGATGAACTAGGAGAAAAAAATGTTTGCTGGAGTATGCTTTAACGAACCAAACCATAATGCTCATAAATATACATTTCAGGAATCAAAAGAAGTAAATCAATATAGTAGAAAAATAATAAATCATAATCATTTGAGTTTCTTACTAAAATGAGAAGTTTCTTCCCTAGAGCTGTTGATATGAGTAAGAAGATATTGGGGTTTTGCAAGGATCACTGCATTGGCGAAGCAAAGCAGGTTTATGATCAAATGATTGAACAAGGAGGATTACCTAGTGATGTTCAACCCTTTTAACACGGCGAAAGTAACAAGAAACTACAACAGAAAGTTGATCTGTTTTTAGGTCCAGGCCGAGAAGCAGTCTCCTAGTAATTCTAAAAGTAGTTTCCTAATCCTAGAAAGAAAACTTAGGAGTCCTTTTTTTAGAAGATTACAAACATAGGAGAGTTTACAAACCTAGAACGACTCGAATATAGAAGTAGTGCTACCTATAAATAACCCTCATCGACTATTCTTCATCGATTCAGAACAAATCCTCAAGAACTGATGATGTTGATGGGTTTTGCTGGTGAATCTTTGCTTTCAGTTGGCGTTGGTGAAAAAAATAGAGAAAATCTGATGTTATTGATGGATTTTGTAGACGAATATTCGTTTCCAGTAGGTGTTGATGAAGAGAATAGAGATAGATATAAGAAGCTGCTCCTAGTCGATGAAAGAAGAAAAAAAAGATAAGTAAGGGATTTAGGGTTCGATATAAGATAACTAAAAAAATTTGGAGTAATCTTTCCCAAGTAAAACGATTTCATATGTTTGGGTTGAAAAATAGAACTAGTGTGACCACCCACCCTGAAAAGGCGAGGGTACCCAAATATAACACAAGCTAAAACTTTTACTACCTATAAGTCCTTTCTCCGAAAGTGATTGTCTATGGACTGAGTCGAGACAATACAACTAATCGGTTCATACTTCGTATGATCGTCTATGGATACGAGATCGAGACAATGCAACAACGAAGTATGTTTATTTGATACAAAGGTTCGGACTTAACCAAACACAATAGGATTGCTTATCTAGTAAATAGGAATTAACATTTGTGTAATTTACTTTAATTATAATAAAACAATTATAATGCGAAAATATAAAGTAAATGACACAGCAAGATTTTGTTAATGAGGAAACCGCAAATGCAAAAAAAAACCCCTGGGACCTTGTCCAGAATTGAATACTCTCAGGATTAAGCCGCTACACAAAATTACCTAACTTCGTATAGTTGAGACCAAGCAACTAAACCTATAGTTCACCTAGTTCTATTTGTATTCCCACGCCTTCAACTTATAAATAAGTCACGTACTTGGAACAATTCCTTTGGTTCATATTCCAAACAATAAAGGAACAACAAATCTGTTTGGTATCAACTCTTTTCAATCAAGTGATATGAGTCGGACAAAGGCTCTTCCGTTTTATCTTAACATAAACTCCTTCGTCGGGTCCTTAGATCTATCTTATGTTCAATTACCGAAATAATCGTTTAAGATTAAGCCAACAACACTCTTAATCCAAAGAACTGTGTTGATGCCGATCTACTCAATTAATCAATCCAATCTACTACAAAGGATAAACTGATTATTAATTGGATCCTCTTTTACCAAAAAAAAGTATGTGCACACCAAAGATTATAAACCCAAGTCATATCTTCAATATCTTCTTTGTCTTCAAATCTTCTTAAATCTTCAATAAAAACCTGCACACAATCACTTGAATCTCTTGTGATCAATCACGCATAGAACGGAGTATGTTAACAATGGATTATCACAAGATCGTCTTTAGAACTAACAACAATCTAAAGATCCCTGTCGAAACTCTGAACTAGTTTGAGTGAATCTTATATCAGAAGAGAAGATCCTGAAGCATAAAAAAACTAGGTGCAATCAGATTTCAACCACCGTTAGTCAATCAAATCAATCGAAAACAAAAGATAAACCGCAATTATCTAGTTTCCCACCAATGGTACACTCTAGAGCTTCTCAATCTCAAAGAAGACTTTAAACTGAGCGGTCGTAAGATATTTCGCCTAATTAGGTTACTCTCCTCTCTGAATAGGCGGCTACACCAGTAACAACAACAAAAGAGGAAGTCTGTTGTTACGAAGGATTAGTTTGCTAGAAAGGCAAATTTCAAGTATTTATAGACAAAGAAGTTTAGACACCAAGGAATTTCAAGAACCGAAAATATTCTCAAGATATTCATTAAAGCACAAATTCGGTTTCCATAATTTTTGGAAATGCTTTGTCCAAAAATAATGATCGAAATCTCTCGGAAAATCTAATTAGTAAATGCACATTATTAATTCTTATATTTCCCTATAAAATGAAATTAATAACCTTAATTAAAACATTCCTGGGATTTTCTTCCTTTAGCTATTAAGGAATAACTTTGAACAATTAAATAAATAAACATTCACAGCACGTGTTCAAAGTATGTCGACATCCTTACTTTGTAAGTTCTCTTTCACACTTACAACCTTGAAACCGATTTGCCACACTTCCAAACAAGTTTAGAATTGGTTCATCTGACTTTCAAGAACTATTTGATTGATCAAAAAAACATTCAATCACAATCATGGGTTTAACGGTTTTTTCCAAAACAAGTTTCGGTTCTACCTCCATGTGAGTACTGTGCATAGTCAAATATGACAACCAAACTTGACATACCAACGCTTGGTGGGTTCAACCGAGCAATGCTCTAACACACTCAGCCGGATCGCACACTCAGCCGGATCGCACACTTGAAACTCTGGTGTTACCTTGCACACAAGCAGGCAACACATGTGGTACGATCAGCCGTTGCGAATTGCAACAAGGCTAAAAAATTCGCAACTTTGTAACTGCGGGAAGCAGTTGCTAATTTTTGAGTTGTTGCGAATTTAGTTGTGAATTCGCAACTGCTTAAGAGTTGTTGCAAAACATAGTCGCTAATCGAAAAAATGGTGTAGTGAAATGATTTTGGAGAAGCTGCATTGCACCAGCATATGATCTACAGACTCATCTCCATTCTTACGGAGACTACATAAAGTATTAGAGATCAGACAGCGTCTCTTGTTGATGTTATTAATTGTTGGTAATGCATTATGAATTGCAAACCATATGAAAAGTTGGGCTTTAGGCAGCACATGTTTCTTCCAGACATATTTGAGAGCAGGGATGTTATTAGTATGAAGTTATTGCATCTGCCAGGTATAGCCTGCTTCGAAGGTGTAATCAATATTGTTGAAACATTTTATGAAGTCTTCCCCGTTTGATAGAGAATGAGTATTTCCCAGTAGAGATAATAGGTTAGTTTTCTCTGCTAAGACCTTTGCATTTGGATTTGTTTTCAATTTGATCATCAAACTGCTATTATGCACTAAATTTTCCACGTTAGCCTTCTTCTGAGAAGTAGCTCTACATAGGCCTTTTTGTGAGTTTCACAAAAATGAACTGGATTTGTGCAAGCATCAAGCCAGAATTTAACTTGTTTTCCACTGCCAAGAGAGACTTTGGAGTTCCATTGTACAATTTCTTTTTCTTTCTCAATGCCTTTCCAAAAATCCCTTCCATGAGGTGTTTTTCAAAGGTTTGGCCAGATGTCTTCCTTGTCAGATTCTTGTTTGAATTATATTTCTCCAGAAGCTTGATTTCTCTTGTGTGTATCTCCATCTCCATTTGGACAAGAGATTTATTGGTTGCTCTTAAATTTTCAATGCCCAGACCTCTCATCTCATTTTTTTACAACAAGTTTCCCAAGCAACCCAGTAAATTTTCTTCTTTTCCGTTGTAGAAACCCATAAAAATTCTCTCATGATCCTATTCATTCTTTTCTCCACACTTGCTGGCATTTTTAATATGGACACGAATGAAATACGCAAGCTAGCTAATGTACTATTTATGAGAATAATTCTTCTGGCTCTAGATAAGAATTTCCTCCTCCATAAAGCAACTTTCTTCTGAAATTTCTCTAAGACCCATTCCCATATGCTTATTTGTTTAGTTGTGGCACCTAATGGCATACCCAAGTACTTATCCACTTTGCAGTTGAGTATTTTTGCCAAATCATCTATCTTGTGGTCATCTCCAATACTAATTACTGTGCTTTTCTCCAAGTTTACTCTTAGGCCTGTAATAGCTTCATAAATCTCAAGGGCCATCACTAGATTTTCCACCATTTCTTCTTTAACATCAAGAAGAATTAATGCGTCGTCTGCAAATTGTAAATGAGACACATGAATCTCTGAGTTGATATTTAAGCCTGATATCATATTCAACCTTTTTGCCTGCTTTAGTAATAGCAATGACTAAATGCAACCCACACTAATGTTAAATACAACCTAATCAAAATATCATAAATCTTATTGATGTGGGTAAACAAAAACGACCTTCACAATATTCCCTTAACAGCACCGGACAATGGTTGTAGGAACATAAATCCGAAGAGCTGACATTGATCTCTAAGTAGGCAGTCCTTGAGTATTATATGAATCATTAATCAACCATCTTTCTTTTTAAGTCTGAGTGAAATACAGTGGGAAGTTAATGGTATTTGGTTGTTTAGTCTCATCAAGATCAACCCATTGTTACTTTTATGACAGTAACAATCATCAAGTTCATCGATTATAACCTAAGTGGTTTCCTAATCAGTTTTCTTTTCGGTTCAACTAAATTCTAAAAATGTACAAGGGTTCTTATCCACTTAAATCCCTGAAGATATCTAATACAAAGATTGGCTGTTAATTTAGTAAAACCAATATTTGTTTGATTGAAACAAATAAACGGATTAAAATAAAGAAAATGATCAAGGTGAGTTTTGTTTACTCACATCATTGTGGTTTATTATATTTTCTAAAGGTTGTAAATAACTCAAGTGTGGGTTGTATTTAGTCACTGCCTTAGTAATTTGGTCAGTGTTTCCACCACAAGAATAAAGAGAAATGGAGAGAGAGCATCTTCTTTTCTTATACCGTTTTGTGGTCTAAATTTGTCTGCTGCACTGCCATTCACGATCACTGAATTTTAAAATGAAGAGAGACATCCAACTCTTCCACTTTAAGCTAAAACCAGCTCCCTCCAACAAATCTAAACATGCACATTGTCAAAAGCCTTTTCTATATCTATTTTGCACAGAACTTCAGGAATTTTTGCTTGAAGTCTAGCATTGATAAGTTTCCATGCAATAAGAATTTCATCTTGGATTTCCTTCCTTGGATGAAAGCCACTTGGTACTGGAGATGAGTTGTGGATAGACTTTCTTGAATCTTTCAGCATGGATACTATCTTATATAAGCTGCTCACTAAGCTTATTGTCCTGAAGTGTTGCATTTTGTTTGATTCCTCTCTCTTGGAATTTGGATAATAAAAGCACAATTAATCCTCCAGTCCATCTTCTTCTCTTTATGAAATTGTTTGATCATTGCCATTACATCATTTTTTATAATTGGTCAAGCCACTTTATAGAACTCAAATGGATAGATATCTGGACCAAGTGATCTGTTTCTACCATAATTCTTTATGGTTGTCCACACTTCTTGTTCTTCAATGGGTATCTTAAGCCATATTTTTTCCTCCTTGGATATTTTTGGGAAATCAGAAGAATCTAGCTGAGGTCTCCATTCATGATTTGCATTGTTCTGATATCTTCTTACTTAAAATTGTATTGTTCCCAAATCTCCAATTTCAGAACGTTATTCCTCCTTCTTCCACAATTTGCAATCTGATGAAGTTGTGTTCTCTCTCTTTCAAATTCCTTACTTTGGCTCTTGTGAGCTATTTCCTGTGCTCTTCTGATCTAAGGGTTTTAAAGTTAGTCTTCAACTTTGCTCTTTCAACTTTCAACAAATTCAGATTGTAAAAGAGTGGTGCTTTCCTCTTTCTTGTTTAGAGGATCAATATTGGAAATCAATTCATGTTTTTGACTCACAAAGTTTTCGTACTGCTCCTTACTCCACCTTTTTAGAAAAGATTCAAATTTTGAAGTTTCTTTTCAAAGATGAAGCTTGGATGGCTATTGAATATCATTACATTCCACCAAATTTCTAAGTTTTTCAAGAAAGTGGGGTTTGATAACTAGGAGATTTCTAACTTGAAAGGAACTCTATGTCTCATGATATTACTTGCTGACAAGAGAACTTTAGCATGATTTGAAGAGTTTCTTGAAAGATTTCTTTGCGTCACATTGGGAAATTTGCTCTCAAATACTTTGGAAATGATCAGTATGTTCAATCTGCAAAGTATAGGATTCTCCTGCATATTAGACCAAGAAAACAAAAACCCTCCTACTGGTAAATCTCTGAGATTTTTATGAGAGGCCATAAACTCATTAAAAAGTCTATTTCCCAGTCTTGGCCAACCCGACTTATTTATCTTCTAGTTCCTTCTAACTGCATTAAAGTCACCAGCAATACACCAAGCTGGGGAAGCCCATCCTGCAATGAAATTCAATTCTTCCCAGAACTCTTTTCTGTCATCAGTGGTACATGGGGAGTAAATATTTCTCGAAGTCCACTCAAAGCCATCACTTTTGTAGACCAGTTTTAAATTTTGAATTGTCTAACATCCCTTCATATACACAATCCATCACTTCAGCATGGTTAATAGTCCTCTTGAAAGACCCATAGATGGAACCATTCTCCAACTGTTTCTTTCATTCCCCGTAATTGATTTACTAACCAATATGTTAGTTTCATCATCTTGGTTTCTTGAATGACCACTGCAACTGGCTTATGGTATTTGATCAAAGATTTAATATCCTCCATTTTATCTACAACATTTATCCCTCTAGCATTCTAGGTGATTATCTTAGGCTCCATTGATAACTGATTGACACCCTTCAATAATTGCTACTTTTTTTCCAATTCATTCTCCTGAGACTGGTCATTTGAATTTCAAAGATTTCTCTCATGTGTTTCTATAATTTCTGCTAATATTTTCTAAACTTGTTGAGTCTTTCTCATTAGCTTGATGGTTCAAAGGTTTCAACTAAGTTCCATCAACATCTCCACGGTATTGAAAATTATATCAACATTCTTGTTGGAATTTGGCCTCAAATTGTTGATATCAAAGAAATTTTCCCATTGTTAACTTGTAAGAGTGGAGGGTCTATAGGAATCGGTTGTTGAGGAAGATGTACCAACAAAGCTTGTGCATCTTGATTGATCCCACTAATTGTCATGTACCAGGGGTAGGATAGAAAGGGTAATTGTAGTAGTTTATTATTATTGTAAGGGTAGTCCGGGTACTCGTATCGTGGGTCATTTCTACATGTATATAGGATATCTTTGTTGTAAGGGGAAGGAATAATCAATGAATTAATCTTCTCCCAAGTATTTTATCTCTCTGTCTATGTCTTCTTCCTTACCTAATTCGCCTGTTTCTCCTTCTAACCCTCTGATTCCTTCTATCCTTCTTCAATAATTTCTAACCCTATCAATCTGATCGATTTTTGTATATCCAATTGCAGTGATGTCCACTACAAAGCGGTATCAGAGCAGTCGATTCTGCGACTGCAAATATGGTAACCCTCACAGAAATTGAAGAACTATCCCTTAAAATTGATAAGTTAGTAAATCTAACTGAAATTGAAGAACTATCGCTCCGAGTTGATACGTTAGTGTTAGCTCTGGATGAGATATCGAAAGAGTTGGGTGATTTCCAAAGTAAACCATCTCCGGAGTTTTTAGCCAGATGGAAGAAATTTTTAACAACAAAAGCAAAACAACTTCTTCTGCTGGAGCATAGGATATATGTGAGTGAATTTACTGATGAAGACTGGAAATCTAACTCGTTTGAAAGCTTCGAATTAGTTGGATCGGTGATAAAGAAGGTGCCGCTAATTGTGAAAGTAATCGATGAGATACTTGTAGCAACTCCTGTTGATTTAAATTCAGCTAGTAATTTCACTCAACAATCTTCAAATCCACCAGTACCAGAGGCGTCAGATGGAGTTTTAGGTTCTTTTCCAGCTAGAAATCGTTCTCTCCAATCGGGTGAATCGCAGATGACCGAGGATGAAATTGTTTTCAAATCGAAATCAATTTCACTTTATTCAGGTGATCTGAGTTCAGTTGAAGGTAGTCTCTAAGGATCTGGTGGTATTGAGAAGACTCAGAAATACAAGTCGACTACAATGTTTTTAGATTACCAAGAAGGTAAAACCATTCCTTTGCTTATTAGAGTTGGATAGGGATGTTTTTCTTCATTTCGAGAGGGATGATTATGTGAGAAAATTCAGTAAAAATATTTCACTCCCATTTATGGAGATGTGTAACGAAAAGTTCAATGTTCATAAGGTATTATTTGTTATCGACAACAAGCTGTGTAGTAGAAATTATTTTTGCCGTGGCTTTGATTTGGGTAGAACCTTATTTGATCGTGGAAAAATGTTTGAGTGGAAGAGGATATGTTCTCATTACAATAGCAGTAGTTTTCATTTCAGTTTTGGTACACTTATTTTGGGTTCGCTTGCTCTTAATGGGTTCATTTTAGAGCGTAGTTAGAGTGCAAATTTTATTTCTGATCTAATTCTAAACTTGAGTACCATCTGGATTTGTTAATTAAGTATTCAAATGGGTTTGAATGGGTAAAAAATGGATACAAGCGTGTTTTCAGCAAGCTTTTTGAAGAGCAACCACATCAGAATAATTTTGTTTGCACCATTTCGAGATCTTATGTGACAATGAAATGTGTGTCTGGCAGCGCTTGTGACCTAAGTCTTCATATTCATTCCAACAGTAGATGGAGTTTTAAGGGAAATGTGGGCTTTCTAAAGTTACAGCTGAGATATTGTTTACAAACAATTGTGTACGAAGAATTCTGAACGGTGCAAGAGGTTTCCGTTGTAGCATGTATGTTACTGGAAAGGTATTTGATCGAGGAAGGTGGCTAGGATCGATTATAAGTATTTATGAATTATGCTTGAATATTCTTACTTATGAATTATTAGGGGAGCATGCAATTGTGCTTGTGTTTGGTAATAATAGTGACAGTCGGGTTGTTTGCAAGTTCCTTGAAGAAATGTTGCATCAAGGTAATCTTCTATGGATGTTCGAGAACACTCATGAGCTTAAGGACCAAATTTTTGGTAACTGTAAAAAGAGTTTCAGCTGTAACAAAGGGTATCTTAAACTGCAGCTGGGACATGGTTTACTTGAAATGTATGAGAGTGTAATGGGCAGTTTGAGTAGTGGAAGTTTCCTCTTTTTCAGCCGGATTTCGATGAAAGAGTATTTGATAGAGGAAAGTTGCTGGAGTTGATTATGAGGAGTGCTAAATTCTTCCTAGATACTCTTGTTCCTTGTATATTTGTTCTTAAGGTGTCAAAATTAATAGTTAAATACAGTGGGAATGTGTTCTTATTTGTTATAAATGGTGGCAGTTTATGGAGTTGTTTGATGAAACCTTACGGCAAGTTAATATTTTCTGTCCTATTGTGAGTCTTCATATGATAAAGGAAAATAAATCTGGCAAGGTTCAAGAACTTTTTTATCAGTTGCTTGTTGGGGATAACAGTCCTATTCAGATGGGGGCTCAAAAATATGGAAACACCTAGGGCTGCACAACGGGTAGGGTGGGTAGGATATGGCCTATACCCGCCACCCTACCCGTTTACTGGCGGTTAAGAAAATCTTTACCCGCCACCCTACCCGCCAAATAATGGATAGGGTAGGATACGGTTAAAAAACTGGCGGGTATGGTAGGATTGGCGGGTATGAGTAGGGTATGTGCACCCCTAGATAGGGTGGGTAGGATATGGCCTACACCCGCCACCCTACCCGTTTACTGGCGGTTAAGAAAATCTTTACCCGCCACCCTACCCGCCAAATAGTGGATAGGGTAGGATACGATTAAAAAATTGGCAGGTAGGGTAGGGTTGACGGGTATGGGTAGGGTACGTGCACCCCTAGAAACACCCTCACCAGTAAGTGTTATGCTTCTAGTGGGGAAACTGATCATCGTAGGGAAATTTAACTATTTGGTTTTCTCATCTCAGTTGGGTTTCATTGTGTTCTCTCTCGAGTTATGGAGTATGGGAAATGACCATGATTATGTATTGATTTTCACTGAGTTACAACCTGGAGCACCTTGCTGTATTGGTTTTGGTACCCGGGAATGGTGTTTAAGCTGGAGGAAATCCCTTGTAAGAGTGGTGGGAATCATGGCGATGCTTGTTGTATTTAAGAGTGACATTTACGAAGGAGCCAGTGGAGTCACTGATCGTACTGTGCTTGGTAAAGACATGTTTGATAAAGGGCTCAACCATTGGTACAAGGAAGTAGTGGGTGAAATAATAGAACAACTAAAGCATGGGGTGTTTAGTGGTGATAAGGAAGTCATATGTAGGAACTCATGGAAGTCTTGTGACAATGTGGAGGTTAACAGGAATAACCGAGCATTGGAGATGCAGTTAGAAGGCATCCTGTCCTTTCCAAGTTCATGGAATGTGGGGTATGGGAGTTGGATGTTGTACAAATACTCGACATGCATTAAAGTTTCAACTCAACATTCAATCCAATATCACATCACCAGGGATACTCTGTTCAAGTTGGTTGTTGTACAGGTACTTCTTTTCACCACATTACATGGATTCCCCCTATATAGACTATACAGTAAAGGGTGTCTAGTCGTCCTTGGATGGTTTTGTCCAGAGTTATTCACCAAATTAGCTGCTTCACCTCAACTCATTACAATTCATCACCCTCGATCAGCTGGTAATAGCAAAGGACCTCTTATTCTCATGGGTGCTTTCACATTCAGTAGCAGTGACATTTTTGAAGTTATTCATGGTTGCGATAGGACCTTGGCCAATGTTAGAACTACAAGTTATGCTTCTTTTAGTACCTACTGGACAGCGACTTATGATACGACGGACCAGAAAATTTTGCTTTCATCGGGTCGGGTTACGGGTCGCTTGGACCAGAGAATTTTGCTTTCATCAGGTCGGGTTACGGGTCGCTTGGCAAGCTCATACTCCCTAATACGCCACCCTAATACGCCACTAAAGTAAAAAAATTCGTTAAGTCATAATCCTGCACACAGTAGAAATCCATTAGTCTCAAAGTCATAATCCATTAGTCTCAAAGTCAAGATTCCATGAGCATATGTCCCGTACCATAATACTCATGAAATTCAACAAGGATCCTAATTTCAAAAATAAGAGTCGGCCAGTTCCCCAACACAAAGACGGCCAATTGCCAAAATTAACAAGTTGCCCAAAAGTAACAGACGGCCGGTTGCCAAAATTAAGACGGGCCAATTGCCCAAAAGTAACAGACGGTCGGTTGCCAAAATTAAGACGGGCCAATTGCCCAAAAGTAACAGACGGTCGGTTGCCAAAATTAACACGGGCCAATTGCCCAAAATTAACACGGGCCAATTGCCTAAAATTAACATATGGCCAGTTTCCAAAATTAACATATGGCCAGTTTCCAAAATTAACATATGGCCCAATTGCCCAAAAGTAACAGTAGAGTGCAGTCACATTAGAGTAAATTTAGTCTTGATCTACAAAAGGTTTAGCTTACTAGGATTTTAAATAAATAACCACCAAACACTGATGATAAGTCGGTAGCAAAAGCAAGATCTGTATACTTGACCAAATCCACTCTCATCCATACCGTTAAATAGAATGGGAAAACCGAAACAGCGGACTATTATCCACTGAGCATCAAAAAGAAAAGTATAATACAAACTGATAATAATCCACTAACTGAGAATAGGTGTTTAGTTCAAATTTCATTATGTCACCAAAGATCATTAAACTACATAAAACGTTGGGATATATTTAAGTAAGTCCCCTAGTGTACCTAGATGATAGTTGACATCCATGTTTAAACTGATCCAAAACAAAAGCTAGACAAAAAAAAATTAAGTGACAAACATTTTGTCATTTCTGAACAAAGAGGATACATTTGCTTCTCATGATAGCACTTACTATTCACATCACCTAATTAAAGATTAAATATCCACTATAGTATGAATTTTTATCATTCTTACTGTTCAAATCATTTAGATATTTTTTTAAGCGTTAGTCCATGTCTTACCTTAATGGACTTGTCAGTACTTGCACCCAAAAGATACTTGAGTTTCTTGCTCCTATCCCGACCAAGCACCGGATCCGTGTGTTTACCATAGCTTGCTCACAGCAAACACAGTACAAATGAGACAAAAATGGTGTTCACGCTTACCATCTCATTCATTATTTGCCAAGCTCTAGCACAAATATTTAACGGGTACGGATAACACCTCCGACTAAAAGCTGCGAACATTGTACCTTTTCACAGTGATATATCAAAAAAAAAAATCTTGAAATTATTCATTGGTACATTAGAATAGCAGTTGCTCAATCAAGAGTTCCAGGGTGAGCATATATATTACTATATAAAACAAAATAACAAAGTTGTGAGACCCCTAGGGTAAAATTCAAGTTACTACTACCCATTATAATTCGAAGAACAATATATACTAACTAAATTTATACAAACATATACA
Source organism: Papaver somniferum (assembly GCF_003573695.1). NCBI lineage: Eukaryota > Viridiplantae > Streptophyta > Magnoliopsida > Ranunculales > Papaveraceae > Papaver > Papaver somniferum. The sequence goes on along the minus strand of NC_039368.1, from coordinate 14,669,973 downwards.
TATAAGACCATTTTAATATTTTTTAACTTAAAACAGACATTTCCCTTTTTAGGAATTTTGTCAAACAACCGTGGTGTATCATTTGATTCCCTTAACACTTAAAGGAACAGACTAGTAAGGTATTCACATAGCATTTTCATTATTATTAATTTCAACCAAATATTAGCCCAGACAGCCATAACTGAGCTAATAAACAGGGGTCAAAAACAATATTTTCCTAAACCCACGTAGTACCGTTCCGTACTAGTAAATTTACAAGAACCTCATGCTGCCAACAACAATTATACCATCAGCACAACCATTCAACCAGATTAAGCAACAATGACGATATCAAATTCAACCCATTGTTAAACACACATTTGCACATGCTGAGATGATCAACAGATAAACTAACACATGCATTTTAGTCATTACTACATTGCAACAATTTTCATTTATTGAATTCAAAGATTCTGATTTCAAACCCACCACAGATTCTTCAATTAACAGAGATGATTCGGAAGTCATCATTGTTTAATAGATCGAAATCCAACACCATACAAAAATATCAAAGGAAAGAAATGGTTAGACATCGACTTACGGATGATTTTATATGCTTACATCAAACCGAATTATTACATGTTTAACTGTAGAAAATTCCTTGCTTGGTGTAGTTATCATGATCTATTCATCATGAAAATGGGTTCTACATACCCAATAATCAGAGAAATCCATGAAATCTAAGCACTCAATTAAAGGTCTGGAAAATCTGCCACGTTATACAAGTTCTACAAACTGTCTCTGCAATACATCAATTTTTGCTACTTTTCCTAGTCCGATTTTCCTGAAATTTTAGGCGAGCTTTCCTGACATGTAGGCATAACATATCCAAATTTCATCCCCATCCAACCACTGGACCTCAAGAAATCAGTAAAAAACCATAACAAACATTCTAGAGTTTACAAAATTGATTTACCATACAATCATGCAATTTCCTTTCCCAAAGCTTGTTAGAAGTGAATTATGTAGAGAACAACATACCCACTTTATATTTTAGAATAAGAACATGATTTTGTTGAAATCCCCAATTTCATGAATAGCCTTAATTCCTAAATTCTCAAATCAAAACATCAAAACATGAAACTGATGTTCTTTGCTAACTACCCATTGTTCTAAAAGATAGTTATTTCAACAATCCACACTCAACTCAAGCAAAAACAGATCCAAACGCAACGAAGGAAAATATATTATAATTTTATAAAGAGGAAGTTTCATACCTTCCATGCAAACAACACAAAGATCAACAAAAATGAATTAGTGGTTTTCCAAGCTCGACTCCTTTGATTTTTCGACAAATCCTCTAGAGTTCTAACCTTAGAAAATTTCAAGAGAAATCAACTCAGAAGAGAAGAAAAGCTATTCTGTTAAGGAAGGGAAGTTTCTCTTTCTTTTTCTTTTCTTTCATCATACATACCAAAGACCAAAGTTCCACCAAATCATCTCAAATGTTAACACATGTCCCATGACGTGGAGGAGTGCATGTGAAGTGATTTTAGCACCAATATTTATGTTCAAAGGCATCTCTAGAGTTAAGGGCACTCCCAAATGATATTATTATGATTTCCACCTCTAACATAGGAAATTAGACTCAGATAAAAGTTCAGGCTCTCGCACCATTACCCCCTTTAAAGAACTTCGTCCCGAAGTTCAATACAAAACAAGAAGTACAGAACATTACCTGTAATCGCAGTACAATAAAATCGCTGATGAGTCCAAACCTCACTGTTCCGAATGAACCGGAACTGCTCTGATATCAACTGTGACGGATCAGAGAATTTTTCTTCCAGCGGGTCGGGTTACGGGTCGCTTGGCAAGATCCTACTCCCTAATACGCCACTAAAGTAAAAAAATTCGTTAAGTCATAATCCTGCACACGGTAGAAATCCATTAGTCTCAAAGTCAGAATTCCATGAGCATATGTCCCATACCATAATACTCATATAAATCGACAAGGGTCCCAATTTCAAAAATAAGAGTCGGCCAGTTGCCGAAATAACAGACGGCCAATTGCCGAACTCAAAGACGGCCAGTTGCCGAACTCAAAAACGGCCAGTTGCCAAAATTAACACGGGCCAATTACCCAAAAGTAACAGACGGCCAGTTGCCAATATTAACACGGACCAGTTACCCAAAAGTAACAGACGGCCAGTTACCAAAATTAACACAGGCCAATTGCCCAGAAGTAACAGACGGCCAGTTGCCAAAATTAAGACGGGACAATTGCCCAAAAGTAAAAGACGGTCAGTTGCCAAAATTAACATGGGCATATTGCCCCAAAGTAACAGACGGCCAGTTGCCAAAATTAACACGGGTCAATTGCAAAAAAATAACATACGGCCAGTTGCCAAAATTAACACGGGCCAATTGCCTAAAAGTAACAGTAGAGTGCAGTCACATTAGAGTAAATTTAGTCTTGATATACAAAAGGTTTAACCTACTAGGATTTTAAATAAATAACCACCAAAGACTGATGATAAGTCGGTAGCAAAAGCAAGATTTGTATACTTGACCAAATCCACTCTCATCCATACCGTTAAATAGAATGGGAACACCGAAATAGTGGACTATTATCCACTGAGCATCAAAAAGAAAAGTATAATACAAACTGATAATAATCCACTAAACTTAAAATAGGTGTTTAGTTCAAATTTCATTCTGTCACCAAAGATTATTAAGCTACATAAAATATTGGGATACATTTAAGTAAGTCCCGTAGTGTACCTAGATGATAGTTGACATCCATGTTTAAACTGATCCAAAACAAAAGCTAGACAAAAAAAAATTAAGTGACAAACATTTTGTCATTTCTGAACAAAGAGGATACATTTGCTTCTCATGATAGCACTTACTATTCACATCGCCTAATTAAAGATTAAATCTCCACTATAGTATGAAATTTTATTATTCTTAGTGTTCAAATCATTTAGACAATTTTGTAAGTGTTAGGCCATGTCTTACCTTAATGGACTTGTCAGTACTTGCACCCGCAAGATACTTGAGTTTCTTGCTCCAATCCCGACCAAGCACCGGATCTGTGTGTTTACCATAGCTTGCTTGAGACAAAAATGGTGTTCATGCTTACCATCCCATTCACTATTTGCCAAGCTCTAGCACAAATATTTAACGGGTACATGTAACACCTCCGACTAAAAGCTGCGAACATTATACCTTTTCACGGTGATGATCAAAAACATGAAATCTCGAATTTATTCATTGGTACATTAGAATAGCAGCTGCTCAATCAAGAGTTCCAGGGTGAGCATCTATATTACCATATAAAACAAAATAACAAAGCTGTGAGACCCCTAGGATAAAATTCAAGTTACTACTACCCATTATAATCCGGAAGAACAATATATACCAACTAAATTTATACAAACATATACATATAAGATCATTTTAATATTTTTTAACTTAGAATTTTGTCAAACAACTGTGGTGTATCATTTGATTCCCTTAACACTTAAAGGAACAGACTAGTAAGGTATTCACATAGCATTTTCATTATTATTAATTTCAACCACATATTAGCCCGGAGAGCCATAACTGATCTAATATGCAACAGGGGTCAAAAAAAATATTTTCCTAAACCCACGTAGTACATTTCGTACTAGTAAATTTACAAGAACCTCATGCTGCCAACAAAAGTTATACCATCAGTACAACCATTCAACCAGATTAAGCAACAATGACGATATCAAATTCAACCCATTGTTAAACACACATTTGCACATGCTGAGATAATCAACAGATAAACTAACACATGCATTTTAGTCATTACTACATTGCAACAATTTTAATTTATTGAATTCGTAGATTCTGATATCAAGCCCACCACAGATTCTTCAATTAATAGAGATGATTCTCAAGTCATCATTGTTTAATAGATCGAAATCCAACACCATACAGAAATCTCAAAGTAAAGAAATGGTTAGACATCGACTTACGGATGATTTTATATGCTTACATCAAACTGAATTATTACATGTTTAACTGTAGAAAATTCCTTGCTTGGTGTACTTATCATGATCCATTTGGTTTGAATTTTTTACATCTTCTTCATCATGAAAATGGGTTCTACATACCCAATAATCAGAGAAATCTATGAAGTCTAAGCACTCAATTAGAGGTCTGGAAACTCTGCCACGTTATACAAGTTCTACAAACTGTGTCTCTGCAATACATCAGTTTTTGCTACTTTTCCTAGTCCGATTTTCCTGAAATTTTAGGCGAGTTTTCCTGACATGTAAGCATAACATATCCAAATTTCATCCCCATCCAACCACTGGATCTCAAGAAATCAGTAAAACCATAACAGACATTCTAGGATTTACAAAATTTATTTACCATACAATCATGCAATTTCCTTTCCCAAAGCTTGTTAGAAGTGAATTATGTAGAGAACAACATACCCACTTTATATTTTAGAATAAGAACATGATTTTGTTGAAATCCCCAATTTCATGAATAGCCCTAATTCCTAAATTCTCAAATCAAAACATCAAAACATGAAATTGATGTTCTTTGCTGACTACCCATTGTTCTAAAAGATAGTTATTTCAACAATCCACACCCAACTCAAGCAAAAACAGATCCAAACGCAACTAAGGAAAATATATTATAATTTGATAAAGAGGAAGTTTCATACCTTCCATGCAAACAACACAAAGATCAACAAAAATGAATTAGTGGTTTTCCAAGCTCGACTCCTTTGATTTTTCGACAAATCCTCTAGAGTTCTAACCTTAGAAAATTTCAAGAGAAATCAATTCAGAAGAGAAGAAAAGCTATTCTGTTAAGGAAGGGAAGTTTCTCTTTCTTTTTCTTTTCTTTTATCATACATACCAAAGACAAAGTTCCACCAAATCATCTCAAATGTTAACACATGTCCCATGACGTGGAGGAGTGCATGTGAAGTGATTTTAGCACCAATATTTATGTTCAAAGGCATCTCTAGAGTTAAGGGCACTCCCAAATGATATTATTATGTTTTCCACCTCTAACATACGAAATTAAACTCGGATAAAAGTTCAGGCTCACACAGATGAAGATGGTGGTTTGTTAACCTTGAGATAATAAGCAACAGTGGCTTGATTATTTTGGAAAGCAAAACCACTAATACGTATGGTTCCATCAGTTCACAAGAGGAGGCCACTTGCTATGGGATTTGTGCTGAGATTATAAGCTACATTTCTTGTGGGACTTGCGTCTCTGAAAAATCTGCAGCAACAGTGCATTCCATTAGCCGGTCTCACCTCTCGTTCCCTTACAGCCAAGCTCATTTCATACCTTCATTCTCGAGGACAAACATGATTTGGAGAGGTGGGTATTTTTCATGTACAGGGGTAGGATAAAAAAAGGGTAATTATAGTAGTTTATTATTATTGTAAGGGTAGTCCGGGTACTCGTATCGTTGGCCATTTCTACATGTATATAGGCTATCTACGTTGCAAGGAAGGGGACGGAATAATCAATGAATTAATCTTCTCCCAAGTATTCTATATCTCTGTCTATGTCTACTTCCTTCCCTAATTCGTCTGTTTCTCTTTCTAACCCTTTGCTTCCTTCTATCCTTTTCAATAATCTCTAACCCTATCAATCTGATCGATTTTTGTATATCCAATTGCAGTAATGTCCACTACACTAACATCTTCAGACTCCGGACAAAACCCCATCTCCTCTAGCATAGCATTGTTAACAAGATTATCCTCAGTTGTGTTCAGCCTTAATTATTCCTCTTCTATGCCAAATAAATCATTAGTAACACTCTGTTGGGATGAGAAAGAATTTCCCATGAGAAGAAGTTTATTTTCCTGCTCAGTCTCTGGCATAATATCTGGTACATAAGATGTAGTTTCTTTTGATTTCTCTCTAAAGTTTTTAAGCAGAAATGGAATTTTGTTCTTTCCACCCCTTCTGGTCCGGACAAATTTGAATTTGCACCATTAAATCTGAAAACATCTAGCTGACTGGAGACCGTTGAGTTGGTTTTCTGACTCGGTCTAACTGGCTTGTGAGAGTTCAAATTTTGAATTTGAAACTTGCTTTAATCAGTTATGTTAGAAGCCGTCTGTACTCCTTCACCGATGGAGAAACCTTCTGCTTAAAATCTGGCTCCCAAATCACTGCCAGCACCAATGAAACACCTTCAATATCAATTTTTGTTTCCACTGAAATTTTCCTCAGATCACCTATTATAGCTATCCTGCAGATGCCCGGGTGACATAGACAAGTTTCTCTGTCTATCTCTGCCAATTCCCCTAATTTATTTCCAATATCAATGAAATTTTTGGATGGCCACGGGTGTGTAATTGAAGGCCTTTAATTCTTACCCATCACATACAAGCCTCCACTTTTGTTTTAGGTATAGTCTCATCAATACATGCTCTCTGACGAATATCAATGCTCGTACCCTGTTTCACCCATTTCTGTGGTTCCCATAATTGCATCCATTCCTGACTTGAAATTTGGTATAGAATTGCAGTCTTGTCACCTGAAGGAATTAATTTCACATATCCATTCCGCTTCAATCTTCGTGAAATTGTCGTTGTTACTCTGTTCCATGACAGTGAGCCTTTAATTGAGACAATTACAGATCTAGACATCCTTGATTTAATGTTAGAAGATGGTACGAGACCAAGTTATGATTTTGGTCCCCAAAATCATTGGTTGTTGGTACTGGTTGAGATACTTTCAAGAAACCAATTAAGAGAGGTTCCAGAATTTCTCCCATATTCCACCAACTACCATCTGAACTTCCCCTAGGAACACAAATTGAATTATTCCTTCTTTTGCTGGCATCATATCTGGATATCTTCATGTACTCCTTATTCTGATTTCTCCTAACTTCAACTAGAAAGGAAAAAGAACCTTCTCTCTTAGTCCATCTTTGTTCACTATCTTTAGTTTCCTTTTCCACTAAAATTGCTCAAATGTTCTTAATCCAAACTCCAGTCTCATTTGAAAAAGGATCCAATATCGCTTCCCCTTCTTGCCTTTCTCTTCAGCACGTAATATTTCTTTCTTCCTCATATTATCTTAGAGATATCGAAGGTCTTCCACTCAATCTGCATAATCTTCTTAAAATCTCCCATAGATGAGTTGACTCGCTGGGGGGACCGATTTACGTACTCTCTCTCTCTCCTTTCCTTTTATTTCTGGTTCATAAAATGAACAATTATTACCTTTCACTTTTCGCCAAACATATCACACTATTCTCATCATTAACACGTATTATTATAATGAATTAGAATATCTTTAAGAATAATTACCATCATAATATAATAGTCTTAGAATTAAATTAGAAAGAATAATATACATGGGATGGTTGTCGCATATTAACGTTATAATGATGATGATCACGATATAGACAACGGTGTTTTGATAACATAGAAAAATTACTTCTTCAAACATCGGTAACAATGGTTGTGCTTCTAAGAATTGTTTATTTAAGATTTAGATAACCTAGGATGATCTTGTAACAAGATCTTGGTTAGTTCACCCTGACTCATCATTGAATGCGTAACAATTTAGTTTCAAATATGTGGTACATTTGTAAAAATCCGTATCAACCAGTTGATCTTATATGCTATATACTTTTCCCCTCTTAATCACGTAACTCGTTGTAGGATTAAGAAGTTTGAGTTTCCCTTTGTTCTGAATTCCGTATTGTATATAGGTTCTATGTAATTCGTCCCTAATAGTACGAAGTGTTGTAGCTCTCCCTAAAAGAACTACTTTATATGTTGAGGTGTTACATATCTCTTTGCAAAGTGATGGTCATCGCGATTGAAGTGATATAGAACTCGCCCCTAGAGGACAGTTATTGTCATGCTACTTAATGCTTGTGCAAAGGTGCACCTCCTTGCTGTATCTCGCACATGGAATGAGGATGTGGAATTTCTTCCACCAAGAATTCGCACAGGGGGCGATCCTAATATTCAAGATGCACGCAGAGTTGAGATGTTTGCATCTTCTCATGCCTTGACATGTGAAAACGCTCGCCACATTGTAGATATTTGAGATGATAAAAATATGCATGGTATTGAAAAGTGGTGTTTAAATTAAAAAAAAAATGTACACACCTAGTCTAAAGTGTTATTGCGACTTTGTTGTTATAATGATTAGTATGTCCACTGGCTAAGTTGATGTTTCCCTAAGGTGATAACTTCCAATAAAAATTTTAAGAAAAACATTATATGTTCCTGACAGAATTTTCAGGCAATAGCTACTCCAAATCTAAAATGGACTAAGTTGCTAGAGAGTCTCACGAACAACAATCCAAACGAACCGAACTCGATCGTGTTGTGAATAAAAATTCTACCTAACAACTCTAAAGAACTCTTCACTTGATAAAGTTGTGGAAATAAAATCAACACAACAATTTTAAGGAACTTTAAAAACCGATCATGTTGTGTACTAAAATCAACACAACAGATAGCACGAACTTAGAAAACCGATCATGTTGTGGATCGAAAAATCAACACAATAGACATCACGAACTTTAAAAATAGATCATGTTGCAGATTGAAATCAATACAACATATAGCAAGAGCATTGAAAACTAATCATGTTGCGGACTGAAAATCATCGCAACAATTTCCCGAACATAGCTATAAAAGCTTAAATGAACTTCAATCTCGACCGTTTTGTGAAAACCAAATCAACACATCAGGCCTTACGAACTTTGAAATCCATGTTAAAGAAAGAATCTACACAAAATGATTCACAAACTTTTAACTCGAATACATTATGGACAAAAATCAACACAACAACTTTCATGAGTATCGAACTCGAGCATGTTGTGGATAGAAATAATATACAATAACTTTTATTAACATTGATTCGATCGTATTTGGGAATGTATATCCATACAACAATTTCCACAAACTTTGAAGATGATATGGAGTTTTCACTTGATGGTAGTCGATGATCGTTTTCGATGTCGCTACTCCAAACCTCTAAAATAAATCAAACACATCAAATTTCACCTCCATGTTGTAGGGAATTGGACGTAGGAAACAAGCCAAAAAACACTCAATTCCGACGTAAAACAGAAGATATATCAAAGAAACAAGAGAGCGAATTGAATCAATGAGATGGATCGGTTTTGGGCGGAAACATCCGGGGGAATGCACAGTAGGTTGGAAAGATCATAGTGGATCATGGCTGACAAGATAAGCGGCTCGCCTCGGAGGTACGGCTTGGATTGGGCACAAACAGATGGAAGAATGACGGAGTTGGATGGAAACATCCACTTGATGGCTTGATTTAGCTATTGGTTCAAAAGCTCAGGTTGGATGGACATCGTGGCTCGGGGCATGGCCGCCGACTCTAACTGCCGGACTAGGCCGTCGGATTTTGTTGTTGGAATTTTTTTAGAAAAAAGTTTTTGCCAGCTGATGGTAAGGGTCGCCAACTTGTGCTATTGAAACATTTTTTTTCCGGGAAAATTTTATCGTTTGAGTCGTCGATAGTTATCTGCCAAGCGATGTTGGACGCGCTGATGTCGTACAGAATCTAGTGCGGTTGAGGCTGTAACGACCATTGATTATGTGCAGTCGGACGGTCTGTTTGTCCGGCTGATGGTGAGTTTCTTTTGGTGCAGGGCGGTTGTGGTCGGACGGCATTGTCGTCCGTCTGAGGTTAGACGAATTTGTGCGGCTGACATTGGTTATTTTTCGGCATTGCGGGGACGGATGGATATGTTGGTATAGATGAGGACGGAAGAATTTGTGAGGCTGGCGTTGATTCTTATTCGGTGTTGTGTAGCCGGATTGATGTTGGTGTAGCAGAGGTTGTTCGACTTTTTCGTCCAACTGTTTTTTTTTCAGGATGGAAACTCAGTGGCCGCCAGCAAAGTCTACCGGCTTCTGCGGATATTTTTTATTTTATTTTATGAAAGTTTTGATGACGCTTTCTATTCGAACTCTTCAACAACAATTCTTTCTTTGAGCTTTCAGCATCACTTTTGACTGTTGTGTTTCTTATTGGACTTTTGCAACATTTTTCTGAGCTGTTGCCTTTTTCACAAACTTTGGTGCAACTGATTTATTGTAATTTTTTGACTCTTTCCGGAAACTTTTGTGACATTTTTCCGGAAGGTTTTCTTAGGTTATCCAATCTCGTCACTTTCGTATAGGATGTTAATGCAGGTATCTGATGTCAGCGATTAAAACGCAGGTAAGGCAGAACTTTCTAGCAATAATCTCAGCGAAATTTAAACTCGAACACATTTGTCGTCGAACTTTTGAGGCAACAATACTGGTGATCTTGGGAACATATCATGTTGCAGACTTAACATCCTGAGCTTCAAGGATCTTTGCAGTGATACATTTTCAGCGAAATTCTCGTCCTCCCCTTATATGGCGCCAATGTTAGTACCCAGAAATAGTTTTAGGCGCAGAACATGATAGATCTGGTGATAACGATGTAAAATAGGGTTAATAATATAAAACAAATATAAATAAAAGATACACGCATTGAATGTGGTTCAGCGAGCTACCTATAACCACGTGCGAGTCCCCGTAGGGAGGAGAGACCCCCCTTCATTTTTCTCTGTGTATCTTCATGTACCTAAGTATTTACTTTTAGGGTTGAGATCCCCCTCCATTTGTATAGTTGAATGTATGAGATAAACACTAAAATCGGGATAAACTTTATATGGCGTAACTTGGTCAGGAAGACATCTGGAATGTTCCAGAACTTTATCAGCGGTAACTTGGCCAACTAGTAATCCAGAAACTTCTAGAATCTTCATGGCTATCGGTAGAACAAGCCAAAATGTCATGGACCAACGGATTTTACTGGTGGGCCTTGACATTAACCGGTGGGTTGACTTTGGTAGCATGCATTGACTGGTTGGCAAGCATATTGGTTGGAGGACTCATAGGCAACATGCATGGCAGCATGGTTGGAAAACTGAATTGTATACTAGAGGACAGCATGGCTGAGAGTTCAATTGACAACATGGTTGACAGCATGTTTGGCAGTAGACTGGCTTGTAGCATTGCCGAAATATTAACTAGGATCATAAACTAACCGAACCGGGATATTCGAGCCCATAATTGGCTTTGACCATTGACCGATAGTTGACTTCATGGAAGACTGGGCAGGATGGTGGGCTATGTCGGTTGGCCGGACGGAAGACTTGGATGACCGCTGAATCGTGGCCCAAACAACATTCTGGCCCAATATGTGGCAATTTTATCGTGGTACAAACATGCAGATTTAGAGATTTTTCCTTGTCCCTGCTAATATAACTATGCCAAGATAAGCTTCAATCACTGAAATGGTGTAAAATTTGGATGTTTTTTCTTTAGCGCAATGGGAACCTGAATTATGCAAAAGGCGTCATCCGGATATATAGCTTTTGGTCCATCTGGATCGGGATAAACTTAATAACTTTTACTGACGAGCTTAGTATTGGTTATTTCTAATGAAAGAAACTTTGGATCTGGAAGATCATTTAGATGATGTTATTGCCGGATGAAAGAAACTCTTTTTAGAACCACCTTAATTGTTCTTTTTTTCTTGTTCTTGTTCTTCTTTTTTTTTTTTTTTTGTAAATAAGGCATTGCATAGAAACTAAGACTCGTAACGAGTCAAGGTTACAAAAGAAGTAGAGCCATCTAATATGGGGCTTTAGGAGCTACCGGTATTAGATTTATCTACTAAGATTTGTTTCCCACTACAGGAAGGTGGGATTGTATCCCATTCAATAAAATTATTTACATTTTTAGCAAATTTGGCGATGTTATCTGCCACTTGATTTCCTAGTCTAGGGACAAAGACAAAACCCAAAAAATTGTCAAAAAGATGAGATAATCTGTGAGCCTCCTGCATATACGCCTTTGGTTTCCAAGAAATATCTGCTTTTCGGCCATCTATATAATTAAAAATGCTTTCACAGTCTCCTTCAATACTAAAACTCCTGATCTGATTTTCGTTTGCCCAGGTAGTTGTTTTCCAGACTCCTATAGCTTCTGCTTCTTGTGGGTCAAGACCTGCTGCAATTCCTTCCTTTCCTCCTTCACAATCTCTTGTTTCATTTCTCAATATGAAAGCATAAGTAGATGGTAAAGAATTAGAAATCAGGCGGCATCAACATTAAACTTCAATTTTCCAGTGCTTGGAGCTTTCCATGTAAAACTGTTTTTCTTTCTCTGCTTAGTTTTAGAAATAGTTCTTTTTTTTGTGGACCAGAACTCAATGTGTCGTGAGATTTCTAAGTTTAAAGTTGTATTATCCTTAGTTTTGTTTTCAAAAATTCTGTCACATCTTTCCTTCCAAATGAACCACATTTTTGTGAGGAGAATTTCTAAAGAGATATCCTTCCTACGGTTAGTCATCCAAGTCTTGCAAATCTCTAAAATTGTTTTGGACTGATCTATGTTCAAAGAAACAGGGTTAGGAGAAAAATTCCAAGTAGAGACAACATAAGGACAGTGGAATAGTATATGTCTAGTAGTTTCAATATCATTCTTACACATAGTGCAAATAGGAGAGACATCTTTTACTTTTCCATAAAGCTTAGCATTAGTGGGCAGAGCATCTTGTAAGCATTTCCATAAAAAGAGTTTAATTCTTTCAGAGATATTGATTCTCCATAGAGATCTCCAGAAATATTCAGGTAAGGAAAGATTGGTCATGACCAAATTACTATCATTCAGTTTGTCATACATAGATTTAACAGAAAACTCCCCTGATTTAGTTAGTGTCCACCTTATTTGGTCTTTCCTCAGGTCATGGTTTGGATTTCTAAACAGATGAATTTGTTTAATTTTATTAGCAATGCTACTAGGGAAGATGGAGAAAATAAGTGTAGCATTCCAAGAAGCAGTTTCTGAATCATTCAAATCAGATACTTTAACAAGATTGTTGTTACTGAATTTTTTTAAATAAAACAGATTTTGGGTTAATCCAAGGATCCAATTATCTTCCCAAATGTTTATATCTTGGCCATTTCCTTCTTCGCATATGCTATATTTTTGTACTAATTCTAGTCCTTGTTTAATACATTTCCAAGTTCAAGAGCTTCTAGAGTTAACCTTAGACCTAAAAGGTGATTTGTTTCTGAAATATTTTGGACCCAAAGTTTTGACCCATAAGGCATTAGGCTCTTTTAGAAATCTCCGGGCTACTTTGGCTATCATAGCTAAATTAAATTTTCTAGCATCTCTGAAGCCTAGACCTCCCTTAAGAATAGGTTTACAAAGATTAGGCCAAGCTTTGGGGTAAAAACCTCTCCCTCCAGCCTCTTTCCCCACCAAAAGTCTCTTTGTAAAGCATTTATTTTATTAGTTATGTTTTTAGGAAGCAAGAAGCATCCAATTAAATTTGATGGGATACTGGAGAGAACTACTTTATTGAGTACGGATCTACAAGGTTGAGCAAGCACCAGACTTTTCCAACCCTTGGATTTAGATTTCATTCTCTCCAGAATGGGAATGAAGGTTTTTATTTTTTATTTTTCAATGAATAGTGGGGCTCCTAAATATGGATCTTTAAGGTTAATATATTTTATTTTTAGTAATTTAGATATCATCCTTTGATGTTAAGGTTCTACTCTTTTGCTAAAGAAAACTCCCGATTTTTCAAAATTGATAACTTGTCCAGAGGCTTTAGTAAAGGTTGCTATTGTGTCTAGTAAGTTTCTACATTCCACCAAGTCTGCTTTCACAAAAAGAAGGATATCATTAGCAAAAAAGAGATGAGAAATAGATTCACTTTTAGGTGTAATTTTAACACCATGAAGGATTTTTTTTTTGTTCCTGTAACATCAAGAGCCTAGAGAATATTTCCATGCAGATAATAAAAAGATAGGGTGAGAGTGGGTCACCCTGTCTAAGACCTCTAGTAGGTTTGAAAATTTCTCCAGGGCTACCATTCAACAGAACAACAATGGAAGTTGTTGAAATGCATTGTTCTATTAGTTTGCAACCTTCATCATTGAATCCAAAAGTTTTTAAGGCATTTAAAAGGAAACTCCGGTTAACTCTATCAAAATCTTTGGACATATCTATTTTAATTCCTAGACCTCCGGTTTTAACCTTTTTCTTTTTAAATGAATGTATGATCTCCTGAGCTACTATGATATTATCAGAAATCTGTCTAGAAGATAGGAAAGCTGATTGGAATGGAGGTATTATTTTTTCTAAGGTTGGTTTGATTCTGTTGGCTATTAGTTTAGCAATGATTTTGTAAATAGTATTGCAAATACCAATTGGCCTGAATTGACAAGGTTTCTTAGAATTTTTAAGTTTAGGAATAAGGAAAATATGTGTTAAGTTTAGGTTTGGGTTCATAATTTTTTCCTTGAAGAAATTTTGGATTGTATCAGTAACTTGAGTACCTACTAATCTCCAGTTATGAATGAAGAAACTAACTGGGAATCCATAAGGTCCTGGGGATTTGTTAGGTTTCATGTTTTTGAGAACTAAGAAAATTTCCTCCTTAGTTGGGATAGCTACGATTCTATCATTGTCATTTGTGGAAATAGTGGTTGGGATATCTTTAAAAATAGGATCTAATAATTCCACTTCTGAAGAGGTCTCACAGAAAATAGATTAAAAGTAAGAAGTTAGAGACTGGTGAATTTCTTTCCTGTCTTTTGTTACATGATTCTGATCATTAGTTAAACTGTGGATTGTTCCATTTTCTCCTTCTCAAAGTAATAGTATGAAAGTATTTAGTATTCCTTTCTCCTAGATTGATCATGTTGTCTCTTGATTGTTGTTTAGTTATGGCCTCTTGAATGTCATAAAGGGCTTCTAGTTCTTGTAGTTTACCTTTAAATTTTTTTCTGTTGATGCAGAGTAACTCTTTGAGATTGTAAATTTTCTATCTCCTTAAGTAGTTTATTGATTTTTTTAAAGGGTAGGCCAAAAATATTCTTTTTCCAATCAGCTAGATTTACCCCTATGTGTTTAAGATTAATTACTAGACAAGTTGATGCTTCTAACTCAGCAGAGTCCTTCCAAGTACCTTGAATAACTTGTAAGCAGGATAAGTCTTTCAACCAGGTATCATAAAATTTAAAGACCCGAGCAGTTTTAGATATTGGAGAATCTAAAGATAACATAATAGGGCAAATGATCTAATCCTACTGCTACTAAGTATGATGGGGAAGCATTTGGAATTGGGAGTGCCATTCTGAATTGATCACTGCCTTATCTAATCTTTCCTGAATATTTTGGTTTCCTTATTTGTGATTATCCCATGTGTAGTCATTACCAATATAGCCTAAGTCATATAGTCCCGATCTTTCTAGGATTTTAGCATAGTATTCACTATTATTTTTGTTAAAAGGTAATCCTCCTAATTTTTCAGATTGATTGAAAATCATGTTGAAATCTCCTATTACAATCCAAGGCATCATTTTATGAGACACTTGTTTACTAATTTCTTCTAAAAATTCCCAAGCTATGTGTCTATTTGTTGGATAGGGACTGCCATAAAAACATGTTTAGACCCATTTTTTGGTATCAAAGGAGGTTTTGACAATGATATTAATCATATTAATGTTCCGTTGCACAATATCAAAATGGAATCCATCTATCCAGGCTACAACTAATCCTCCTGCAGAACCTATAGGATCAAGTATGTGGTAATTAGGGAAGGAGGAAACTAGTTTTTTCACAAGTGTTCTTTGATTTTTAGTTTCTGATAGAAATAGGATTTATGGTTTTTCTTGTTCTTAGATGGTTTTCGTGCAATATTTATTTATTTTACAAAAATTGCGACGTTGGCCGGGTTAGGTAAGAAAGAAAGGGCGATTTTTCTTGCGACGTTGACTTTGTCAACTTCAATTATTTCTTCAATCTTTTGATCAATTCTGGATCTCTAATTCATGATTTTCTAATGATTTCATGTTCTACTGGTGATTGACTTTCCTTTCCCCTCTTTAATTGTTATTCCTCTTTATGTTTTTACTTTCTGTATAAATTATTTGACCTAATTTTTTTACCAGACGTTTTAATCCCTTTAGCTTTTCTTCTAATCTATTTTAGGATGCTTATAATTTTTGATTGATTCTTTTTGTTGTTCAGATTTCTACAAATTTGTTGCTTTTCACGAGTTCTTTCTTCTTTTTCCCTAATTCGTTCATGAGCTGATGGAGGCGCAGCCGTAAGGTTTACTGAAAACATCATAAGATTCGATTTCTCAAGAGATTTGGGCAGAGATGGTCTGGTAATTTGGGTTCAGTTGATGCATCTGTATAAGTCTTTCCTTCTGTAAACTTTCAAGTTTAGTCATTCAAAGTACTTGGGGTATTCTGAGATCCTACTTCTTGTAGGGATTTTATGTAGTCTATGAACATATAATGAATAGTAAAGTTTTCTCTATTTGCTCAGTTGAAGAAATAGTCTCTCTTTTATGGTTTGGATTAATCTGCATTTACTTGGTGTAGTCTCTTCTTAATGATGATTTTGAAGATTCTTTGGATAGTTTTTAATTAAGTTCTCTGTTTAGTTATCTCAATTGAAGAAGTTAGTTTCTCTCTCTCTCAGATAAATCTGCTTTACTTGGGTGTAGTCTCTTCTTAATGATGGTATTGAAGATCTGTTGGATAGATTTTAAGTTGTTCTCTCTTCTGGTATTCCCTGTATTTTCTTGTGGGCATCAAAAGTTCTGCAAATATCATCAAAAGTTGTGATATTCTCTATCTCCTCAATTAGTGATAAATTTTTTATTAAGTGAGATTAGTTATCTTTTAAATCTGTGCTCCAATTATCTCTGGGTTTGGGTGGATGTATCAGATGTTTGTTTACACTTGGCAATATTGGTTATCCAGTACAGTTATTCTTTGATACTCTGTCTTAGAGATTATTCTCTTTTGTCTCTTCAATTCCTGTTATCTGTAGTTAAGTCATGTTGGGCATGATGGTTGTCATTATGGCAGTCTTTTCATCTTTCAATTCCAAGAATTATTTTATTACAGTGTCCTCATACAGTGTCTATGGACGTTCATATATATATATGCTTTGGTTACTCAATTCTTTCAGCATTCATCTCTTAAGTTTAATGTTTACTTTCTTCTCTTAATTTAGTTCCTCTGAAATGGCATTTGCTACTGAACAAGTGAAAGTTTTAGACTTAGATGAAGACGTTGAAGAGTTCCATCATCTTTTTGCTGCACTGCTATGTGATAACACTCGTAGCTAATACAAAACCTCTGTTAAGCATCACCTTAATAGAATCTGGCCGATAAACTCAGCAGATTTTAAGCTTGCTAAGCCGTATATGCAAGGCATTCCTTTTCAGAAGTTGTTTGTTGTCATGTTTAAAAGTAGCAAAGATAGGGATATTGCTTTTTCTTCTCGACCCACTTTACAGTTCGGTCATCTTTTTGCAGTTCAACCCTTAAGTAAGCTGGAATCTATCTTTGAGTTGGTTTGGGAAAAAACTCTGATTCCGGTCCAAGTTACAATTCCTTCGGATCTGGTCAGCAAAGGAAGGATGCGAGAAGTGATGGATCAGATTGGAGACTTTGTGGCTGCATAATATGCTATTGGTAATAGGTTTGAAGTCAAGTTGATGGTCCCTCTCATCTCTTCTTTAACTAGGAAATTTTTTATCAACACTAGTAGCAAGACCTTTTACATATCTGCATTTTATCCAAGACTCCCATTTCGTTCTTGCAAACGATGTTTTGTGCTTATTCATGATGAGATCAGATGTCGAGAGATTCAATCGAGAATCTATGTCAGAGCTCTTCCGGCTCCAACTGCTAGAGCTACTCATGTTGCATTCACAAACCCGATTTTGAATCGTCCTGGAGGTTCGGGTGCTGCAAATGTCAGATTTTCCCATGCATCTGCTGCTGCTGCTCTTGAAGATTCTCATTCCTCAGTTTTCTCTGTAAGTCTTCAGCCTTCGGGGGATTTAGGTAATAGAAGCTCGGCTCTTTCTTCTCATACCTTTGCTTCAGATTTGCCTTCTGTTCAGCTTTGACAATTAGAGAGCCTTCTAAAACTGATCGCCCAGCTCCTCGTCATTCTCCATTTCCTGATTTTCATATTTGTTCCCCTTTCGATAGGAAAGGTAAGAGGCCAGGAACTGAGTTTGAACCTAATCCCTATATTTTCATGCCTACTCCTCGTTGGCCCCCGGTGTCTTCGGTTCCTCCATTTACTCCTCCTGCTGATGTTTCCTTTAATGTGGGTTCTGTTGGAGAATCTTCCTCTATGGATGCTGCTAATGGGAATATTTTCTGGTCCTCGTCTTGCTCTTCTTTTTCTCAAACCGTGGTATCGTCATCGAGTTTCATTTTTAGTTTTACTTCTGAATTAAGTTGCCCTGCTGATTCTTTTGGCTCCATTGTTCCTGACAATGTCGGATTGTTTGAGTATAGGCTTAATGAGGGTTTTAACAATGCTATCATTCTTGAGCCGATGCCTTTAGCTTCTCTTCCGCCTGAACCAGTGGTCTCCGATAAAGAATTTGAAAAGGAAATCGATCTTATGATGTTGGACTCAGACTCTATGGTTGCAGATGCCTCTTGTGCTCATGATCCTGTAAGTCTTCTTCTGCCTCTTCTTGAATTTGTTAAAGTGTAATTTTCCTGTTTTACTGAGCTCTTGTGTGTATTATCGCTTGATTTCTCTTGCTGTTACTTGTGTGCTTGCTTGCTAGTTTTTATTCTGTTAGCTATTTCTTTTTTGTCATCATGAAATTCTTGTGTTGGAACATTAATGGCTGCTGCTCGGATAAGAAGTGGAGACATTTATATAACTTGGTTAGAAAGTATAAGCTTGATTGTGTTTGTATTCTTGGAACTATGGTTGATTCTAGTACCGTGAGAAAATATACTCATCATCTTCCATTTGATGCTTGGTCTTTTATTCCTGCTGTTGGTAAATCGGGAGGGCTGGATTTCGGGTATTTTGAAAAATCAAATATAGAAGTTTTAGGTTCTTCTTTAAACATGATCCATATACTATGCGATATTACGCCAACAATCAAGAATTGTGTGGTCTCGTTTATTTATGGCTCCTTAACTTCTATTGGTTTGCAAAATCAGTGGAATTTTTTTAAAGATATGTCTGAGAATAACAATAATCCCTGGCTCCTAGTTGGTGATTTTAATTTCATTCTTCAGAGTTCTGAAAAACAAGGAGGTAATGCTGAACTCTCTTTCCCCTCCAAATTTTGTTAGAGAACAACTTTTGAAGATGAATATGAATGAGGTATCTTACGGCAACCCTTTCACCTGGTGTAATCGTAGATTTAAAAATACTGTGGATTTAATCTTTGAAAAACTTGATAGGAGATTTATGAATGATAAATGGGTCTTGTCTCTGCCGCATACTAGGGTTTCTAACTTAGGGAGAGTTTATTCGGACCATTGCCCCGTTCTGGTTAAATGTTTTCATTATGAAAAATTTGTCAACATCCCTTATAAATTCTTTCAGTGCTGCCAGCTTTGCCCTAGCTTTAAAGATACTTTGCATAATTCTTGGTCTCATAAGGTTGTTGGTTCTCCATATTTTGTTGTAGTAAATAAACTCAGTCATCTGAAGGAAGATTTGATAAAGTGGAACATAAACTTTTTTGGTCACATTAAAACAACTATTGGTCGTCTCAACTCTGAAATGGAAAAACTTCAATCCTTGCCTTATACTCCTCAGATTGGGGGTTTCATTTTAAACTATTCTAAGCAACTTGATTACTGGTGTGAAATAGAACACTGTTTCTACAAACAAAAATCTAGAATAAACTACTTCACTCAATATGACAAAAATACTCATTTCTTTCATAACACTGTTAAGATTAGGAATATGGTTAGTACCATTCATACGATTAAGGATGAACAAGGAAATTGGTTAGAAAACAGAAATCATATAGCTGCTTTACTCTCAAAACATTTCAAGAAGATTTATAATTCCTCCAATCCGAGTAGAGCTGATATTGATGAAGCCCTCAGATATGTTTCTCCAATTATTACCGATGAAATTAATGCTTCTTTAATTGCCATCCCTTCAGTTCAAGAAATAATTGATAGTGTCAACAGGATGGCTCCTTGGAATTCCCCAGGGCCGGATGGCTTTCCCCCTGGCTTCTTCAGGGATAATTGGGATATAGTGCATTCTGAGGTAATCTCTCATGTGCAAATTTTTTTAACAAACAGGTTTATTCTTAAACAATCTAACTTTACTTTTATTACCTTAATTCCCAAAACTAAGAATCCGTCTTCTCCTAATGATTTTAGACCTATTAGTTTGGCTAATTGTGTCAATAAAATCATCTCTAAAATCCTAACTAATAGGCTCAAACCTCTTTTAGATACTCTTATTTCTCCCTTTCAATCTGCATTTGTTGCGAATCGTCAGATTCACGACAACATTGTAATCACTCATGAAATTCTTCATTCTTTTAAGAAGAAGAAAAAGAATGCAAAGAATGGTCATATTGCTATAAAACTAGATCTTTGGAAAGCCTTTGATAGGCTGGAATGGTCTTTCATTCTAGATGTTTTCAATAAATTAGGTTTCTCTGAGGACTGGTGCAATATGATTCACCAATGTATCAGCACAGTGTCTTATGCAGTGTTAGTTAATGGCTCTCCAGGGGAAACTTTCTTTCCTTCTCGTGGTATTCGTCAAGGTGATTCACTATCTCTGTATATTTTCATCCTCTGCATGGAAGTGTTGTCTCAACTCCTTGTCAAAGCTGAGGAGGAGAATTTGTTTCAAGGCTTTAAAATTAAAAAAAAAAATAGCCCCTCCATCTCTCACCTTTTTTTTTTTTGCAGATGATTGCATGCTGTTTTGCAAAGCTTCTATTACCTATGCCAAAAATATTCTCAAAGTCATAAATGTGTTTGCGAAGGCTTCAGGTCAAGCTATTAATCCTGAAAAATCGGGTTTCATTTCTAGTGGTAAAATGCATCATAGGCATATTAAACTTCTTTCTAAATCTCTTCACATGAAATTTCTGTGTAATTCTGAAAAAATATTTAGGGACTCCCTTGTTCATTGGCAAGATTGAATTCTTCTAGAAAATCGAAGTTAAATTTAGCAGGTAGAACTGTTGTGAATAAGCATGTGATTTCTAGTCTATCCATTTATCATGGCTTGCTTTCCGCTTCCTAAAACTGTCACTAGCAAGATTGATGCCATACAAAGGACCTTCTGGTGGTCTAAACGAAACCCCAAGCATGTGGGCTCCTTTCGTTCTTGGGGTGACATTGGTAAATCTAAGGCTAATGGGGGGTTAGGTATTAGAAATTCCCATGCTACTAATAAAGTGTTTATTTGCAAGTTAGGTTGGAGATTACTGAAATTTCCAAATACATTGATTTTCACTTTTTTAAAGGACAAATATTTTCCCAATCAGAATCTTTTAGAGATAGACAAGGCTGCAGACACTTCTTCATGGATCTGGAAAGGTATAGTTAATGGATTAAAATTATTGAAAGCAAACTCTGTGATTAAAATTAATAATGGAGTCTCTACTTATATTTGGAAGTCAAATTGGATCCCTGGTTATAATTTTCTTCCTACATCTTCGAATCCTAATCATTCTAACTATGTTTTCGTGAATGAATTGTTTGATACCTCTCTTTGCTGCTGGAATATTGATCTTTTACATAATTTATTTTCGCCTGCTGAAGTTGATAGAATTAGATCTATTCCTTTGAATTGTAGTCAGTTCGCCTGCTGAAGTTGTCCTTCTTCGGAGGATTCTTCTTTCTGGAGAAAAGTCTGGAATGTTGATTGCTTACCGAGGATTAAATTCTTCATGTGGAAAATATTTGCACATATGCTTCCAGTTAATTCTTTATTGTTGCTTTATAACCCCAACGTGAATCCATCCTTCCCTCTCTGTCAGTCTCATGATGAAACGATTATGCATCTCTTCATCAACTGCCCTGTAGTTTCTCGTATTTGGCATGGTCTTACTTTCTAACATATGATATCGGTGGATGTTGATTGGTTAGATTACTTATTCCTTTAATGGCATGACTCTACCTTTTGTTCCTTTCCTTACAATGTGTCATGTCCTAGCATTGGTTTTGTGGTTTTATGGTGCATTTGTAAACTGAGATGTGATGTCTTGTTCAGGAATGTTGCTTTTGACTTGAATAATACCATTCTGGATATTAAGAGAATGTTGAATTCCTATGTTTCTCCTAGGGGTGGCCCTAGTTTAAGTGTTACTCCTGCTTCTTGTTCTGTGAAAATTCCTTCTTCTGATGTGGATCATATTCTTTTTGTGGATGGCTCTTTCAAGGATTATAAACTGGGTGTGGGTGTTATTTGATGTAATATTTCAGGAAATGTAATATATTCTCGTGCGTACTTTGAGTGGATTTCATAGGCAGTGGGCGCTGAAGCTGCTGCTCTCCTTTTGGCGGTCTCTTGGGCAGTAGAGATGAATCTTCCCAAAGTTATCTTTATTAGTGACTGTCTACAGTTGGTCAATTTTGTAAATGGTACTTCTTCAGAATCTTCTTGGAGAAGTATTGACCTCCTGAATCGGTGTAGGATTTCCTTTGCTAGTAATGTAACTTTTAAACTTCTGTTTGTAAAGCAGTGTAATAATTCTCTAGCTGACCGACTTTCTCGTCGGGCGAGGAAAAACCTTCTTAAAGATCTCTGGCATTCCCTTCCTTCTTTTTTGAACAATATTGCTAGGAAGGTAAATTTTCCTGAAGTTTGTAACTCTTTTCTTTCTTAATGCAATGGTGTGTTTCTTAGCCAAAAAAATATGGTTTCCGTACCACCTTTTCTTAGTTTGGGCTTCATTCTTGTTAGGAATTTTTTTCATGTTCGTTAATGTGCTTGGAACTTGTTAGCTTGGTTGTTTGTTGGATGTTCATCTTAATACTTCCAATTGACAGATGGACATCAAGCTTTTTGATGCCATGCTCGGATTAGCACGAGCAGTCAGAGCAAACACAGATTTTTTATTTCCATACTCGGATTAGCACGACCATCTTGGCGAACTTGAGAAGGTTATATTTCTGAAGACGATTTTTGAACTCAAACTTAAAAAGACTAAGGAATGCAGTTTGCAAACCGTGGCTATAAAAGTTCATGAACCGATTCAAGTGAATCAAATCATCTTTGCTTCAATTGTGTCTTGTGTAGTACATGAGATTTCCTTGCAATTGAACAACTTTCTAACTAGTTCATTTGAAGTCATTTGAACTATTTATGGTGAAGAAGAACATGGTTGATATGAAATGCTCATATGGCTAACCTTTCGGTTAACTATTGTTCATACGTTTGGGTACGGTTAACAAACCTAGAAGCGTGCATTGTCAAGTGTGTATAACAAGCTAAGTATTCGATATAACAATTGAGAAATATTAGCTTGAATCTAAATCAGGTTTTCATCTTACGGTGAATATTGAATGCTTTGTTACTAAGATAACATTGATTGCAAACCCTGATTTGAAAGACTATATAAAGGAGACATCTAGTATTGTGAAAAACTAATCCCCACACCTTACGTGTGATACTAGTTTGCGTGCTAGAGTCGATTCTCCTTTAACCTTTGGTTTTCTTCTTCTAAAACCAGGTTAACGACTTAAAGACTTCATTGGGATTGTGAAGCCAGACCGATACTACTTTTATCGTATTTGTGTGATCTGATCTTGCATCTTCTATCGTACGAGTACAATCAGATTGATTGGCTTGAGATTGATATCTCCGATAGGAAAGATATAAAAAGTAATCACAAACATCTTCGTCTCATTGTTTGTGATTCCGCAACATCTTGTTTCGCTACCATACGATTAAGATTGTTGTGAGGTGATTGATAACTCTAGGATGTTCTTCGGGAATATAGGACCGGATTATCAATTGGTTCCTGTTCACCTTGATTATTATCAAAAGATAGAACAAAACCTTTATGGTTTATCTGTGGGAGACATATTGATCGTCTGATAGAGTTGTCTGTGGGAGACAGATTTGTTTATTGTCAAAGCCTGTGATTTTGGGTCGTAGCAACTCTTAGTTGTGGGTGAGATCAGCTAAGGGACCAAGTGCGCAGTCTCCTGCTGGGATCAGAGGCGTAGGGAGTACAACTGTACCTTGGATCAGTGGGAGACTGATTGGGGTTCAACTACAGTCCAGTCCGAAGTCAGCTTGGAGTAGGCTAGTGTCTGTAGCGGCTTAATAAAGTGTGTGTTCAATCTGGGATAGGTCCCAGGGTTTTTCTGCATTTGCGGTTTCCTCGTTAACAAAATTTCTGGTGTCTGTGTTATTTCAATTTCCGCATTATATTGTTTTATATTTATAATTGAAATAATACAGGTTGTGCGTTAGATCATCAATTAGAGTAATCCAACCTTTGGTTGTTGATTTTCATTGTTTGATCCTTGGATATTGGTCTTTGGTACCATCCAAGTTATTCCTTGCATTTGTTTAGAACTCGCAGTTCCTGCTTGAGTAAATCAAATCAAGAGAGAGATATAAACTCGTTGATATACTTTTAATTGATTGAGTCTTTTTGATTCTCTTAAAAGTATACTCGAGTTTGTCCATACAGATTGCTAGGAGAAATATTGGGTGGTGTTGTTAGACCCCCGCCTTTTCAACATGGATCTATGACCACTTCCCTATACCGGAATTGGCCTTAGTCAAATAGGATCCGGAGATACCTATATGTGATAACCGCAATCCCACGGTGTCTACAATGTAGACAGAGGCAAGTAAGGGTCGTTCTCACGAGGAGCGGTGGAAATACTGTAATCACTATCTCTAATCGATTAACCAGCAATGATATTTTTGGATTTAGTTTTGTTTTTTAATTTTAATAATTTTTTTTAGACCCGCTACACAGCTGGTTATAATATGTAATTTTTTTTAAGACCCACTACACAGCTGGTCATAATATGCATATCTTTTTCTAATTCCTAACGAACATTCCACTCCCCCACACTTAAACATTACATTTTCCTCAATGTAATTGAGTCATCCAACTTAGAAATTAAGATGGAAAATTCAAGCAAACAAATAAAAGATAAAGGAAAGAAAACAAATCTGATGGGTTGACTCCCATGAAGAGAAATAGTATGGGTTGACTCCCATGAAGCAAATATTTGTATCCGTGCTTGCGCATATAAAGAACCTCAAACAAGGTGAGGTTGCACCAAAGTAAGCAGCAAAGCATATATATAAAGTCTGAAAAGTTGGGGATCGGTCGAACAATCAGGTCAGCTGCAAATGTGAACCTGCAAACACTATAAACCTCCAAAAAATGTGTAAATTCATTTCCAATAGAAAACAATTCTTAGTCATCAAGTCTTGCAAGGTCGAGATTACTAAATCACTCACATGAACAACAAACATAGAATGCATATTAGTTTCTATACGGGAAGCACACTCTAAATCGGGTTCTAAATCAGCTGAAATAACTTCCGTCGACACAGTCTCTTCACTAGAAATCATAGGAAGCAATTAATTGACAATTACAAAAGGAAATAATCATCAATATTAGCACTATGACCTATACATGCATCAAGTGGTTCAAGTTTATCAAAATCAGTAACTCTTAAATCTGGTTCTAAGTCTGCAGAAATAACTTCCGTTGTTGAGTTACCTTGATTAACTATTGGAGGTCGCAAATAATTGATAATATCAATAATTATGGGGTCATCGGAATTAGAAAATTGGGCTAAGCAAACAGATAAAGGCTCAAAATCATCGACAAAAGTTATCTGACCAATATCAATATGTTCAACATTCACATCAGTATTCTGAAAATCACTAGATGGATCAGAAAAACAAGAGCTCAATGGAGAAACAATATCATGAATAACCGCCTCGTCACTATATGCAATTAAGTGACTCATAGGAAACTCTTTATTTGAATGATTAGAAAATATCTCATTATGCACGTCTATTGTCTCTAAGTCATCAGACTCAACAATAGTATTTTCTGTATAAATATGTTTTTCTAAATCATCATTATATGAATAAATGGTGTCTCTAACACAACTCCCATCCTTTTGAATAGACAAATAATCAGTTAAATGATCATGAGTTTGGTAAGATACAATAGATTCAGACATTATATCGGTATCATAATTCCTAAAATCACTTCTAGTGTCAAGTTCATTTTCACTCTCATGGTATTGGGGTTGATACTCATCTGAATAACCACCCATAGCAAAATTACGTGGATTCCAAGTTCCATACCGTGACCCATACATGTATTCACCAAGCGTCATAGACGACGTCTCGCGCAAAGCACTCATCGTTCTCAAAAAGGCTCCTGAAACAAAATTCTAAAGCACAAAAGAAGTCAAAAGGAAAAAGAAATCCTAAAAAATAAAAAATAAGAAATACTGTACAAAAAAATTAAAAAAAATAAAAAAAAAATAAACACCTAACTATTTGAAAATCAAAAATACTAATTACAATATTCCACAGTCGCTCCTCGGCAGTGGTGCCAATAATTGATAAGTTCCGGAGATGCCTATATGTGATAACCGCAATCGCACGGTGTCTACAATGTAGACAGAGGCAAGTACGGGTCGTTCCCACGAGGAGTGGTGGAAATACTATAATCACTATCTCTAATCGATTAACCAACAATGATATTTTTGAATTTTTAGAATTGAAAATGAAATAATAAAATTAAACTGAACAAATATGAAGAATTCAATGAAAGAACTGGTAACCAGGGTTTTATTGTATCCACCACTATTTCAAATTCAATTACTGAAATGAAACATAATTATGAATATATGTTTATCCTCTGTTCTATTGACATCACCTATTAAAAGCATAGAATCGCAAATATCGCTAGTATATGATGAGTGCTAAAAAGTTCATATTTCTATATATTTTTCTTGGCATTTAACTCATCTTTTGTGCATTAATTCTACATTTTATCCCATATTCTGTGTTTTCGTTGTTTTCAAGAATAAATACTTTTATTAATTAATTTTGCATTTTTAGGTACTAAATAAAGTCTGGTTAACTCACGGAGCGAAAAGAGCAAAGGAACGGCAAAGACTCTCGATAGGAGGAAGCGAAGAATGATGTTTGCAAGAGCCGGATCAACGAGAAGTGGGATTGAAGAGGAAGAATTGTTCTTAAAGAAGATATGGTCTTGGCATACCCAAGACCCAAAACCCTTACCCAAATCCATTTCCATTATCCATACCCAGTTCCATGAGAGCCGTCAGATTGGATCCATCTCATCATCCAACGGTCGCCTCATCATTGTGCATCAAAATCCGAAGCTCCTGTCAAACACTATAGTACCTAACTCCATCTGAAGCCGTCAGTTTTGTTGTATCTCATCATCCAACGGTCGCTTCTATCGCGTCGTTGGATCATTCCATCACCTTTTCATCCTACGCTTTCGCTTCGCTAATCATCAACCTTTGATACACCCGCCTCACACCCTAGCATCGGAACCTATACCCTTCACCCAAACACTCCCTTCCGTTCTTTCCATCGATCTTATCTTCCCCAAAAACCTTCTTCTTCCCTCGACAGTTGCAGTCGAGCTCTGCTCCTGCCTCTCTTCCATGTCCACTGCCACCCTCTGCCTCACTACCATCTCCATACCCCGACACCACCTCAATCACCATCACTTTCCCCAACTCTCTAGCCTAGTTGCTTCTTCAAACCCACATCTCTCTGAACCCTAGGTGTGGAGTTGATGAAACAACTCGAGCTAGGGTTGAAGTACATCAATTGGAGCAGGAAGAGCATCAGAGGGACATCAACAAGCATGGGTCGAGTCTATTTGCATCAGAGGGTGAGTTAATTTTATTTATCGAAACCCTAATCCTGCTGATTTGGGGATTTTCAAATTAGGGTTTGTAGAAAATTTGGGTATTTTGTTGTAAGCTATAAAAGGGAAACGATGTAGTGTGTTGTAACCATGCTGGATAGCCAGAGCTTCACCCAAGAGGACTGGACTAGCCAGTTCCTCAACTGTTGGTTCATTTGTTTTGTAAATTTTCAGTCATGTTTTGTTTGAATTTGCTCTTATTATCATATGTGATGAATGTTAATGTTGTTTATATGTTGAGCATGAGCTAAATTGTTGCAGCTGAGGTTTAGATGAAACCTCAGTGCACTGTCTGATAGTG
This sequence comes from Papaver somniferum, assembly GCF_003573695.1. Taxonomy (NCBI): domain Eukaryota; kingdom Viridiplantae; phylum Streptophyta; class Magnoliopsida; order Ranunculales; family Papaveraceae; genus Papaver; species Papaver somniferum. The sequence goes on along the minus strand of NC_039368.1, from coordinate 14,641,868 downwards.
GAATGCTAGGTTAGAGCCTTAGTGCATTGTTTTGATTGAGCAATGGGAAGAGACTAATGCTCATAGTGCATGTGATTGATTGTTCTGTCAAAAGACAATCAATGCTAGGGGCAAACTAGTGAGCAAATTAGTTTTCCTCCCATTCTAGATGTATGCATAGGATATTCAACTCAACCTAGGATCACATTGTTTGGCTAGGACACAAAGGTGGACTCTAAGCCTTAGCTTAGACCACAATACCTTATTTCAGTCACTTACAATTTCAGTCTTATTTTGCTCCCTGCTCAACTAAATTTCTTAGCTATCTTGTTGTTTATTTCTTGTATTTTGAAGCCTGTTGTGCACAAACTCACCCCTGCCCTTGGCTCACAGCCTTGGTTCCATGCTATTTTGTCATCTTTGCTTTGTTAACTGTTTTGGTTCTTTGCAATTGCCATATTACTTTGCCTTGCTCACTGCCATAGTGCCTTGTCTCCATTGCTAGCTTAGGAAAATTTCTTGTATGCTCCCACTCCCTGTGGACTGATCCCTTGCTTACTCTCTATACTAAAACTTGGCCTTGTATACTTGCAAGTCTTTTGTGTGTCGTTCCCAAGCACACCAAGTTTTTGGCGCCGCTGCCGGGGAGTGGTGCTTGCTGCTGCTGATTTCCTTTGCTGTCCTGACCTGCAATCATTGCACTGAGTTGTCTAAGCTTCATCACTATCATTGCAGGTGCCACTGAGTTGCTGCAAAGCTGTGTTGCTGGCCACCTGAGCTGCTGCTGCTGCTGGAACCTTGGCTGTTGCTGTTGCTATTGCTGGAGCTGGTGAACCAAGCCTGCTGCTGCCAAGCCAAAGTAACTGGGCTGCCAACTGAAGCTGCGTTTCACTGCTGGGCTTCTCTAGTGGTGGTCTGCTGGGATTCGCCAAACTTTGCAACTGGGCTTAGCCACCTTCTGCTGCTGGGCTCTGCCTTTTTCTGTTGCTGGGCTCGTGATCTTCTGCTCCTGTGCTTCGCAGCTGATCCTCCTGGGCTCGTGTTGCTAAACCAACTCCAACTGTTGCTGGGATTGGGCGTGAGCTGCTTAGGACGATCCTAAATCCCAACTGGGCTAGTGCAACCAAAGGGAACAAAAGCCTAACTAGGCTTCCCTCCTTAACCAAGTAAGCCTAAACCATGAGTAACCCACTTGGGCCCCATTAAATATTCAATTTGGGTATGTAATAATTAATTTATTTTTAATTTGGGCTTGTAATAATTATTTTTATTTTCTTTTATTTTCTTTTATTTTTCTTTTATGGGCTTGTAATTATTTATTGTTGTTTTTATTTTCTTTTGCGGGGTGTGATAATTTATGCTAGGCTAAGTTCAAAAAAAAAATAAAAAAAAAAAATAAAAAAAATAAAAAAAAATTTGCTCCTTATTTCAAAAACCAAAATTTTCCCAAAAATCCAAACCCATTAAAACCAAATAGTGGGCTTTGTGTCTTTTCAATATGGGCCAACCTCGTGCTCTCCATGAATACATGTATCCGACAATAAAAATTCCATTATCATGTATTGTATTACCTCAAACCAATAACCCTTTTAAAATAAATGCAAGCATGATACAAATACTTCCTATATTTCGAGGGTTCGATTCTGAGAACCCCTATACTCATGTAAGAGAGTTTGAACAAATTTGTCGGACTATGCAACCTGATCATATGTCCGAAGACTCTCTGAAATTGCGTTTGTTTACATTTTCTCTAAAGGAAAGGGCCAAAACATGGTTTTACGGTTTGAGACCACAATCAATCAACACTTGGGACCAACTCATAGATCTATTTTTCAAAAAATTCTTTCCACATCATAGGACCATCGCTATTCGTCAAAGTATCAATTGTTTTGTCCAATTGGATGAGGAAACTGTTTTTCACTATTTTGAACGTTTTAATGATTTGTTGAGCGAATGTCCGCACCATGGATTTGAGAAGTGGAGACTTGTCGTCATCCTCTATGAGGGACTAGACTTTAAATCTCGAACCATGGTTGAGTCTATGTGTAATGGTAAATTTCTTGATAAATCTGTGGATGATGCATGGAAATTTTTAGCTGAGATTGCAGAGAAAACCCATCAATGGGAATCTATTAGGGAAACAGGGACAACACCACATGGTATGAGTCACCCCCATGAGTTAGAGTCTTATTCTTGTGATAGCTCCGACCTTAGGATTGAAAATTATCCTAGATTGCAAAATCCCTATCATGATGATGATGATGATTATGATGTTATGTTAGAAGAACATGTCTATACTGAAAATGTTATGGAACCTTTGGGTTCAAATACATTAGGCTTCTCTGCCTCGACCTTCATGAATGATGTTTCTTCTAGTATTCCATATACATGTGATGTTGATACTGATTTTGAGCATGTGCATCTGTCCTATGAAGATGACTTAGGTAATATAGAATCTTCTGTTGACACTAATATGCATGAAAATATAATTGTTGTGTCTGATTCTCTACCTGGGTCACGTTGTGATGTTTCCACTGATTTGCCGATGCATGAGAATAATTCTTCTGATGATGTTGATGATTCTGATTTGTGTGAGCATGGTGAGCATGTTGTGACACTTGTAGAAGACTTAGGAGATGTTGATGTGATTAATAATGATGTGCCTATCTTCCTACATAAGTCACAATCCGATGGCCTTCCACCCAACCTAGATTTAGTTTGTACCCATATTGTCAAACCGACTTTACTGAGAGTCCCTAATCTAGGTTTGGAACTGTGTGCTTCCCAAGTCCTCTTGGACCATTTTGCATTTAAATATAATATCTTTGAGGAACCACAGTTGGAAATTGCATGTTTTCCCGTCCATAGAAAAGTACACTTTGAGTTAGATCTTGTGCATGATGAACCCCCAAAACTGCGCGATTTTGTTTTCAAAATTATATCTTCTGTAAAATCCAGGTTTGGGGGTAGCTCATTTGGTTTCACAGCTTCACGTGCTTTTCTTTCATGTGTGAAGTTGTTGAAACCTCTACACTTTGTCTTTTGGGTTGATCCTCAACTCTTTAGATTGTTAGTGTATGGTGAATTTTTGTATATAATCCAGTAGATAAAATTTCTTAAAAACCTTTTTGTTCCTTTTGTATATATTTTGCTAATCCAATATGATCTCGGCTGACATATGTTGGATTCTTGCCTTGAATAACGGAGTTCTAATATTGCTTTCGCCGAAATCGGGTATTCTCTTTCCTTTTTCTCTACTCAACATGATCCTCTTCATATGTTGTATTATAATTTTGTTCATATTTTGAAACATTGAGGACAATGTTTAGTTTAGGTTTGGGGGTGAAAAGTAGATACTTTGATAATATGCCATAATTGAAAACAAGAACTCCTTCTTTTTGAAAAAAAATTAAAAATGAAAATAAAAAATTAAAAAATTGAAAAAAAAAAAAAACATAAAAATGGAGCTCATTTACCTTGAAATGTTGACTCTTGTGCAAATATGTAATTATTAGGAGTCTTAGTCTAGATATTTAGGCACCCTGATTCTAGCACAATTCACATAGTGATAAGAAATTTGCACGCGCACGATCTACCAATACATGGATAGCCTCGATCTTCAAGGTTTTTGATAGGAAGTCACGATTGCCAATCACTTTAGAATACTGAACGAAACTTGACTAGCTTGTTCTTTGGTTGGTTGGGATAGAAGGTGGAGGTTACATTAAGAAAGACAACCATCGAATTTAACTGGGTGCATCAAAAAGGGCTACCTCTTGCAAAGTGTCATGTAATCTTTTGTTTCCTTTTGTATATGTATCAAAAGTGTTTCTTTATCAAAAAA
>NC_039368.1:14609120-14637824 GCF_003573695.1 Papaver somniferum | reverse complement strand
AAAAAAAAAAAAAAAAAAAAAAAAAAAAAAAAAAAAAAAAAAAAAACGATGTATATATTCAGAAAAAAATATCAGAAAAATACAAAAAAAAAAATCAAGTATTTATCAATTCCATCATCTCTTGTTCCAAAAATAAAAGAGAGTAGTCAATGTAAATAGTCATTTTGTTGTTTCATTGTAATAAGCAAGGAGGGTGTATGCCATTGATGTACAACGCGAGTAATTGTGAAATACCTCCAACTCATTCACAGTTCTCGTAAAGTCCGGACAGCTAGCTAGATTTCGACCTTGGTTCTTAGACTGAGAAACTATCTCTTGGTGATTAGTAGTCATAACATCCGATCTTTCTTTACACATGTGTAGATACACTTTACACTCTTATCACATGTCTTTATTTGTTATCAGTGCTAGGATTGTGCCTTGGATAACTAGATTGACATCTCCATTTTGCTGTGAGCTTAAACTGACTTGCACATGTCACATTTGATGGAATCTGAGCTTATATTTTGACCTAGAACTTTGTAGGTACGTTCTAAGCAAACCTTCACGAGACTTCACTCGTCCACTAGGGACACTTAGTGGTTTAAAAGGCTTATTGCATTCGCTAAATGCAATCGAGAGACCAGCGACAGTGGTATAGGTAGGATTTCCTTAGTTTTGTTTTACTTGAGGACAAGTAAAATTCAGGTTTGGGGGTATTTGATGAGTGCTAAAAAGTTCATATTTCTATATATTTTTCTTGGCATTTAACTCATCTTTTGTGCATTAATTCTACATTTTATCCCATATTCTGTGTTTTCGTTGTTTTCAAGAATAAATACTTTTCTTAATTAATTTTGCATTTTTAGGTACTAAATAAAGTCTGGTTAACTCACGGAGTGAAAAGAGCAAAGGAACGGCAAAGACTCTCGATAGGAGGAAGCGAAGAATGATGTTTGCAAGAGCCGGATCAACGAGAAGTGGGATTGAAGAGGAAGAATTGTTCTTAAAGAAGATATGGTCTTGGCATACCCAAGACCCAAAACCCTTACCCAAATCCATTTCCATTATCCATACCCATTTCCATGAGAGCCGTCAGATTGGATCCATCTCATCATCCAACGGTCGCCTCATCATTGTGCATCAAAATCCGAAGCTCCTGTCAAACACTATAGTACCTAACTCCATCTGAAGCCGTCAGTTTTGTTGTATCTCATCATCCAACGGTCGCTTCTATCGCGTCGTTGGATCATTCCATCACCTTTTCATCCGACGCTTTCGCTTCGCTAAGCATCAACCTTTGATACACCCGCCTCACACCCTAGCATCGGAACCTATACCCTTCACCCAAACACTCCCTTCCCTTCTTCCCATCGATCTTATCTTCCCCAAAAACCTTCTTCTTCCCCCGACAGTTGCAGTCGAGCTCTGCTCCTTCCTCTCTTCCATGTCCACTGCCACCCTCTGCCTCACTACCATCTCCATACCCCGACACCACCTCAATCACCATCACTTTCCCCAACTCTCTAGCCTAATTGCTTCTTCAAACCCACATCTCTCTGAACCCTAGGTGTGGAGTTGATGAAACAACTCGAGCTAGGGTTGCAGTACATCAATTGGAGCAGGAAGAGCATCAGAGGGACATCAACAAGCATGGGTCGAGTCTATTTGCATCAGAGGGTGAGTTAATTTTATTTATCGAAACCCTAATCCTGCTGATTTGGGGATTTTCAAATTAGGGTTTGTAGAAAATTTGGGTATTTTGTTGTAAGCTATAAAAGGGAAACGATGTAGTGTGTTGTAACCATGCTGGATCAGCCAGAGCTTCACCCAAGAGGACTGGACTAGCCAGTTCCTCAACTGTTGGTTCATTTGTTTTGTAAATTTTCAGTCATGTTTTGTTTGAATTTGCTCTTATTATCATATGTGATGAATGTTAATGTTGTTTATATGTTGAGCATGAGCTAAATTGTTGCAGCTGAGGTTTAGATGAAACCTCAGTGCACTGTCTGATAGTGGAATGCTAGGTTAGAGCCTTAGTGCATTGTTTTGATTGAGCAATGGGAAGATACTAATGCTCATAGTGCCTGTGATTGATTGTTCTGTCAAAAGACAATCAATGCTAGGGGCAAACTAGTGAGCAAATTAGTTTTCCTCCCATTCTAGATGTATGCATAGGATATTCAACTCAACCTAGGATCACATTGTTTGGCTAGGACACAAAGGTGGACTCTAAGCCTTAGCTTAGACCACAATACCTTATTTCAGTCACTTACAATTTCAGTCTTATTTTGCTCCCTGCTCAACTAAATTTCTTAGCTATCTTGTTGTTTATTTCTTGTATTTTGAAGCCTGTTGTGCACAAACTCACCCCTGCCCTTGGCTCACAGCCTTGGTTCCATGCTGTTTTGTCATCTTTGCTTTGTTAACTGTTTTGGTTCTTTGCGATTTCCATATTACTTTGCCTTGCTCACTGCCATAGTGCCTTGTCTCCATTGCTAGCTTAGGAAAATTTCTTGTATGCTCCCACTCCCTGTGGACTGATCCCTTGCTTACTCTCTATACTAAAACTTGGCCTTGTATACTTGCAAGTCTTTTGTGTGTCGTTCCCAAGCACACCAGTATACTAAAAGCATAACACATCAAAAGAATAAACCTAAGCATGCACTATCAAATTGTATAAGCGAGAAAATTATACGAAGCTAATTATTAGTTCACAAATATTACTCGACTATTCTAAGCATAACTCATCAAAGAATTTAACCAAAGCATGGAGTATCAAATAACGAGACAAGCATATTTGTAAAGCTATCGGTTACGTATAAAGGTTTCTAGATTCGGGAATGCAACAACTTATTTTTCAATCAATCAATAAACAATATTCAAGAATTAATTTATTCAAATCATAATGGTCTTTTGCTCTATTAATCGATTCAAATAGCCTAATACACCAGTGTGGTTTCAACATAAACCCTAATTATGAAAATCTAGCAAAACATGATCATAGATTTCTTACAACCCATCAAAATGACAAAAGAAAAAGGAATAAACCGATATCGCTTCCTCTTCTCTTGGTCTTGTGCTCTCCAAGACAAAGGCTACCTGTTCCTTCCTCCCTTATGTGTTCAGTTCTCCCAGTTACGGCTGCAGAGGCCGACCTCCCTTCATCTGTTCTTCTCAATTATTTTTATATCATCTGCTGCGGAGAATCTAAAGTCTAAGCAATGCCCAGTCCAGACATACCAGCGATATCCAAGTCCAGCCCATCACCACTGGCTCCCTTGGTCCGTGCAATCTTCTTATTCCTTGACCGTCCAAATTGCGTCACCACCAATCACGAAACAACTTACTGCCAATAATCATGGATGATTCCACCTGTATTTGTGGCTGCGAACTGACCATACAACCACCAATACCAGCAAACTCTTATAACATTTCTCTGAGCCATTCTGTCTTAACCATTCTCAATCCCATTGAACAGACACGCATCTTTACTTCTTCACAGTTTCATTTCTTCATTGAGAATTTCGATTTGTCTCAAACTCAGATTACATTTCAGCCATTAGCTCACAACTGCAACTCGACTGCCGCCTCAAACAGTTGTGTGCAAAACCAATTCAACAAACTCAAGATCTGCAGCTAATTCTTTCTTCATCGAGTACCTGTCTTTCTTCATTCAAGGACATACAACCATCACACAAAGTCCATCTCAGAAACGAGCTCAAACAACAACCACCAGCGTGTGTACTGCAGCCAACAAATTCTCGTCAATCTCCGAGTTCCCATTGCGGTCGAAACTCATATTAGAGATACCAACCATTCATACACAGCAAACCCCAGATTCCATATTCTTCTCAATCATCAGCTGCAATCAATCCATGCCAGACCCCAAAACAAACTGTGAGTTCACAGTAAAGACCAATCTCCCTTGTAGACAAAAATCTCCACCAGTCGACACATCTTCATTGCTCTATCGACCACTGCTGCCGAGACATAACTCTCCTTGACTGTGAAATCTTCTTGTTGTGAGTACTGCAGCCAACTGATCTCGGCTGCACCACCATTTTCTTTGCAAGTTATTCATTACTACAAGCTGCTACTTGAACTCCTTTCCTGACCACTGCCAGCAGCAGACTCCGAGAAACACCTCCATCAATTTGTCACAGCACTTCCACAGACTTCAACTTCACTGCCAGGCAGTCATAAATTCAGTTACCAACTCCGGCTAACAAACTGACCATTCTCTTCATGCCCGGCTACGTCTCGGCCACAGCTCCAACTCTTGAGAAGAGTTTTCCATTCATAGTAGCTTGGTGATGCTCTTAATTGCACAGCTAACTCATGTATTTATTGATCGATATTTTCAATACAACTCCAACTTCAGGCTACATTTCATCCATTAGATCAACCAAAGACCCACTGAAGTACTCCAGAGCATACACCACTGCTGACTATTATTTCAGCCATCATGAACCCTTCTCAGACCCCTCTCCTTGCGATGAGAACAACCAACATCTATTGGGCCAGTCACCTGCTTGAGAAAGCAAAGAAATTCTTTGTACCACCAACCCAAATGTTATCTAGCCGTGAAGTGACCTCCACGCTGCTGATATATGGAAATAACATGCGAGCTACATTAGTCATTTTCTTCGCAAATGCCATTTTACTTCCATTTAGCCATTTATTCTCTCTATGATCGGAGTTGGTTGTATTTTCTACAAAAGCACTAAAAATAGTGTCGTTAGCCGAAATATCGAGTCCTAACTAATATAAATATGGGTACAAAATGTAGCATTTACGTGGTTATCAACACCCCCACACTTATATATTACTAGTCCTCGAGCAAAACAGAAAATTGACCCGCTACACAGCTGGTCATAAATGAAAATTTAATATACCATACCAAGACCCGCTACACAGCTGGTCATAGAAAATACCATACAAAAGACCCGGTACACAGCTGGTCATAACCCTAAAAATCATAACGATAATTATTATTTTTAAGACCCGCTACACGGCTGATCATTTCTTTTGTTTTTTAATTTTAATATATTTTTTTTAGACCCGCTACACAGCTGGTCATAGTATGTAATTCCTTTTTAAGACCCGCTACACAGTTGGTCATAATATGCATATCTTTTTTTTTTAAATGAAAATTCGTAATGAACATGTCACTCCTCCACACTTAAACATTACAATATCCTCAATGTAATTGAGTCATCCAACTTAGAAATTAAGATGGAAAATTCAAGCAAACAAATAAAAGATAAAGGAAAGAAAACAAATCTGATGGGTTGACTCCCATGAAGCGAAATAGTATGGGTTGACTCCCATGAAGCAAAATCTTTGTATCCGTGCTTGCGCACATAAAGAACCTCAAACAAGGTGAGGTTGCACCAAAGTAAGCAGCAAAGCATATATAAAGTTTGAAAAGTTGGGGATCGGTCCAACAAATCAGGTCAGGTGCAAATGTGAACCTGCAAACACTATAAACCTCCAAAAAAATGTGTAAATTCATTCCCAACAGAAAACAATTCTTAGTCATCAAGTCATGCAAGGTCGAGATTAGTAAATCACTCACATGAACAACAAACATAGATGCATATTAGTTTCTATTCGGGAAGCGCAATCTAAATTGGGTTCTAAATCAGCTGAAATAACTTCCGTCAACACAGTCTCTTCACTAGAAATCAGAGGAAGCAATGAATTGACAATTACAAAAGGAAAATAATCATCAATATTAGCACTATGACCTATACATGCATCTAGTGGTTCAAGTTTATCAAAATCAGTAACTCTTAAATCTGGTTCTAAGTCTGCGGAAATAACTTCCGTTGTTGAGTTACCTTGATTAACTATTGGAGATCGCAAAGCATTGATAATATCAATAATCATGGGGTCATCGGATTCATAAAAGTGGGCTAAGCAAACAGATAAAGGCCCAAAATCATCGACAAAAGTTATCTGACCAATATCAATATGTTCAACATTCACATTATTATTCTGAAAATCACTAGATGGATCAGAAAAACAAGAGCTCAATGGAGCAACAATATCATGAATAACCGCCTAGTCACTATCTGCAACTAAGTGACTCATAGGAAACTCTTTATTTGAATGATTAGAAAATATCTCATTATGCACGTCTACTGTCTCTAAGTCATCAGACTCAACAATAGTATCTTTTGTATAAATATGTTTTTCTAAATCATCATTATATGAATAAATGGCGTCTCTAACACAACTCTCGCCCCTTTTGAATAGACAAATAATCAGTTAAATGATCATAAGTTAGGTAAGATACAATAGATTCAGACATTATATCGGTATCATAATTCCTAAAATCACTTCTAGTGTGAAGTTCATTTTCACCCTCATGGTATTGGGGTTGATACTCATCTGAATAACCACGCATAGCGAAATTACGTGGATTCCAAGTTCCATACCTGAGACGATTATAAGCAAGAACTTCCTTATACTGAGATCCATACATGTATTCACCAAGCGTCAGAGACGATGTCCCGCGCAAAGCACTCATCGTTCTCAAAAAGGCTTCTGAAGCACAAAAGAAGTCAAAAGGAAAAAGAAGTCCTAAAACAAAAACAAAAAAAACACCTAACTATTTACAAAATTAAAAATACTAATTACAATATTCCACAGCCGCTCCTCGGCAGCGGCGCCAAGAATTGATAGGATCCGGAGATGCCTATATGTGATAACCGAATCGCACGGTGTCTACAATGTAGACAGAGGCAAGTACAGGTCGTTCCCATGAGGAGCGGTGGAAATACTGTAATCACTATCTCTAATCGATTAACCAGCAATGATATTTTTGGATTTTTAGAATTGAAAATGAAATAATAAAATTAAACTGAACTAATATAAATAATTCAATGAAAGAACTGGTAACCAGGGTTTTATTGTATCCACCACTATTTCAAATTCAATTACTGAAATGAAACATAATTATGAATATATGTTTATCCTCTATTCTATTGACATCACTTATTAAAAGCATAGAATCGCAAATATCGCTAGTATACTAAAAGCATAACACATCAAAAGAATAAACCTAAGCATGCACTATCAAATTGTATTAGCGAGAAAATTATACGAAGCTAATTATTAGTTCACAAATATTACTCGACTATTCTAAGCATAACCCATCAAAGAATTTAACCAAAGCATGGAGTATCAAATAACGAGACAAGCATATTTGTAAAGCTATCGGTTACGCATAAAGGTTTCTAGAACCGGGAATGCAACAACTTATTTTTAATCAATCAATAAACAAGAATATTCAAGAATTAATTTATTCAAATCATTATGGTCTTTTGTATATTAATCGATTCAAATAGCCTAATACCTCAGTGTGGTTTCAACATAAACCCTAATTTTTGAAAATCTAGCGAAACATGATCATGGATTTCTTAAAACCCATCAAATTGACAAAAGAAAAAGGATTAAACCGATATCGCTTCCTCTTCTCTTGGTCTTGTGCTCTCCAAGACGAAGGCTACCTGTTCCTTCCTCCCGTCTGTGTTCAGTTCTCCCAGTTGCGGCTGCAGAGGCCGACCTCCCTTCATCTGTTCTTCTCAATTCTTTTTATATCATCTTCTTCGGAGAATCTAAACTCTAAGCAAGGCCCAGTCTAGACATACCGGTGATATCCAAGTGCAGCCCATCACCAATGGCTCCCTTGGTCCGTGCAATCTTTTTATTCCTAGACCGGCCAAATTGCGTCACCACCAATCAAGAAACAACTTACTGCCAATAATCATGGATGATTCCACCTGTATTCGTGGCTGCGAAATGGCCAGACAACCACCAATACCAGCAAACTCTTATAACATTTCTCTGAGCCATTCTGTCTTAACCATTCTCAATCCCATTGAACAGACACGCATCTTTACTTCTTCACAGTTTCATTTCTTCATTGAGAATTTCGATTTGTCTCCAACTCGGATTACATTTCAGCCATTAGCTCACAACTGCAACTCGACTGCCGCCTCAAACAGTTGTGTGCAAAACCAATTCAATAAACTCAAGATCTGCAGCTAATTATTTCTTCATCGAGTACCTGCCTTTCTTCATTCAAGGACATACAGCCATCACACAAAGTCCATCTCAGAAACGAGCTCAAACAGCAACCACCAGCGTGTGTACTACAGCCAACAAATTCTCGTCAATCTCTGAGTTCCCATTGCAGTCGAAACTCATATTAGAGATACCAACCATTCATACACAACAAACCCTAGATTCCATATTCTTCTCAATCATCAGCTGCAATCAATCCATCCCAGACCCCAAAACAAACTGTGAGTTCACAGTAAAGACCAATCTCCCTTGTAGACAAAAATCTCCACCAGTCGACACATCTTCATTGCTCTATCGACCACTGCTGCCGAGACATAACTCTCCTTGACTGTGAAATCTTCTTGTTGTGAGTACTGCAGCCAACTGATCTCGGCTGCACCACCATTTTCTTTGCAAGTTATTCATTACTACAAGCTGCTACTTGAACTCCTTTCCTGACCACTGCCAGCAGCAGACTCCGAGAAACACCTCCATCAATTTGTCACAGCACTTCCACAGACTTCAACTTCACTGCCAGGCAGTCATAAATTCAGTTACCAACTCCGGCTAACAAACTGACCATTCTCTTCATGCCCGGCTACGTCTCGGCCACAGCTCCAACTCTTGAGAAGAGTTTTCCATTCATAATAGCTTGGTGATGCTCTTAATTGCACAGCTAACTCATGTATTTATTGATCGATATTTTCAATACAACTCCAACTTCAGGCTACATTTCATCCATTAGATCAACCAAAGACCCACTGAAGTACTCCAGAGCATACACCACTGCTGACTATTATTTCAGCCATCATGAACCCTTCTCAGACCCCTCTCCTTGCGATGAGAACAACCAACATCTATTGGGCCAGTCACCTGCTTGAGAAAGCAAAGAAATTCTTTGTACCACCAACCCAAATGTTATCTAGCCGTGAAGTGACCTCCACGCTGCTGATATATGGAAATACCAGGTGATGTATTTTCAAAAGTTGTTGTAAATTGTGGTAAAAGGGGTTCTTTTCGAACTTGTGAAGGGAATAATTTTTTTTAGATTTAAATAATTTAGAAATGTAGAAAATTCAATTAACAAGTGATATAAATTTTATGGAGAAAATAGGGGTGATGATTCCACCATTCAACAATATTTATGTAGTTTTATTTATTTTTTATTATGCAAATTTAATAATTGTTTTGATTCTAACTATTGCCAAAAGCAGATTCTCAAAATAACAAAGATTAATCGCAAGCATAATACATCAAGAGTATAAAACTAAGCATGTATTATCAAGAGAAAATATATTTGATTAATAAAAATCATTTAAATCATTTATTTTCAATGCAATTAATCATATATAAATATTGCAAAAATTAATCAAATAAAAATTACCACATAAATATTGCGAGAAAGGCTTCCTCCGTCACCCCTGGGATTGGGTTTAGCTACTCATGATGAAAAACCTCTCAAAATATTTCATTGATGCTCAAAAGTTGATTACAATGAAGAGAAATGTCAAAAAAATCAATATTCGACCGTACTTTGCAACACACAGGAAGCGTCAGGGAAGAACGATACAAATGAAGTGCTGTAAGCACTGTTTCTAAGTCGCGGGAAAGGAATTGGAAATTGTCGCAGTTAAGCGACACCTTTGAACGACTTTCCTGGAGCGTATTTTGTTCTTCGTCTTCAACTATACCAGCAGAACTCGTCACTTCTCTGCGTGATTTTCTTTTGATTCTCTCGACTCCTAAACTTTCCCCAAAGACTCTCCAAACTTGCTAATATCTTTAGCCTTGTATTTATAGTGTTTTAGAACAAAAATATCCGACCATAACACCGTATAATCTCCCATTAATCCCGCCATTGCTCGCTGCCCATATTTAACAATAATTTCCATTTTTGGCTTCTACACACGTTAGATTTGATCCTGCACGCTCTAGTTAGCCTTCTACACGTCTCAGCACTCTTTCAACGCTAGTAGAACTCTTTCATGCACACAAGAACTTCAATTTTGCTCGTGTTACACTACACGTGCTCTGTTTTGGGTGTGTGAATCATCACGCGTTTTCCAGCCAATTCCGATCGAACCCACTGCCCAAAATGTGTTTCTTAACCTATATCACATCTCTCTATCAAATTTCAGCCATTGAATCGACCCGTAACCCCTTCATTTTTCTGATCAAACTTCTGCCAGTTGAGAATTTCATTTCTCGCCAAAAAACAGTTTTCAAACGAAGAAGAAAGGGTGTCCCCCTATCCTGAACTGGGGTGCGAATAGCAGGTGTCCACTGAGGTGCCCCTTAACCGATTGTGAGAGTCCGAATAACAATTGTCCTTCAAGGCTGCCCCGGGCAACTTTTCGAGCCGAATTTTCCAAAAATGTTTATTTCCTAAAAATACATAAAACACAATATTAGTACAAAAATAGAGTTCCAACAATACGGACATTGAGGACAAATTAGACACAAAAATGCGTCTATCAAATACCCCCAAACTTATTATTTGCTAGTCCTCGAGCAAATTTATTCTAGAAAGGAAAATCATTTGAACCCCTAGGTGGCCCTAGTGGTGGAGTGTTGTCTCCGGAGGGTTTACCAGAGGTGTACCCACAAAACGTTTACTCCATACCCTAACTATCTACGCAAAATCTTGGAAAGAACTAAAGAACCTCCTTGGTTGGCATACTTATTAATTATAGGAGGAAGTACCCTGATGCGAAATTCCAATTACTGTACACGAGTTTTCACTCAAGCATACTAAAATTCATATAAGTGACAGAGCTCTACTAAGATAGTTTCACGATGGACATCATACTCGGAGTCAGACTAATCACATGAAAAGATTAAGAAGATGGAAAAAGAAAAATGTAGATGGCTGAAAAGTGAACGGTGTTTCCCATATCTGTCTGAAGGCCTCTGCCAAGGTGAACCTAACCTAAATAACTGAGATACCGGTCTGACTAATATTAACACACTGGAATATACTAGGGAACCAGTGGTCAATAATCCTAACTCTAGGTCAACACAACTGGCATATACAAGGGTACCAGTGGTCGACTTTATTAAACACACATTTATTTAAGAACTAACAACATGATTGGACCTTGTGGACCCAAGCGCATGTTTCTTGTCAGCAGATTACATGGTAATTCCCGTGGATCCTGCATTCCACGCTTGTTTAGGCGACGGAGACAGGGAGAACACACACATATTGCTATCCAAGTGTTAGTATTTATTCCGATTGGTCTACTGGTCTGGTCTTTTTTTTTTGTTTTTTGTTGAAAAGGTAACTCAGTCACTCTATTTCACCCTAGCAAAGGTAACAACTTGAATCGTGTGCCCCACCAAATCACTTGAAATAAAAGAAAACTGAAAATAGAAAGTGAAAAGGACTCGACGAGATATGGCGAAACTATCATGTTATTTCTAACACCTGAGCTCTGTGCTTTTATGAATAGACTCTATAGATGTTTCCATCTAGTCATATTGGTTCCTCAACTCCTAAAACAAAAATGTTTCCATCCACTTATATTGGTTAGTGCTATCCTTAGTACGCATAAATTTCTAGGCTCTGGAGTTTATTTATTGCAACTAAAAAATTTTCCCATACCCCCAAACTTAAATCTAACATTGTCCTCAATGTTTCCAATGATAAAATTAACAACATGAACGAGGAGAAATTGTTACCACTTGAAGCAAAAAGGGTTGAGGAAAGATATTACCGTGTTGCGTGAGATTAGGTTACCTCCCAAGAAGTGCTAAGTTTAAAGTCTTCAGCCAGACATCAAATACCTCAAAAAGGATCTTCACCTTCCAAAGTCATATACCAATAGCCGAAAAAGTTGTGGGTCCATAATACCAAATAAAGCTAACACCAATATGAGACAACTGCACTGGCTCAGAAAAATGAACAGAAGGAGCACATCCTCATCTAAGGTTTCTTGCAAGACAACCGGATCTATCCAGAGCCTACAGTTGGGCTTCATAAGAGTGTCTTGAAAAATAGATTCATCCGAAAAACGGGTTTCTAATATATGGATTTCCTCCTGAACAGTATCAGGCGGATCAGGTTGTGGAGTCTGAATAGACTCAAGCGATACCTCAGATGCACTAGGCTTGAGTCCCAAGTTAGGGACTTCTACTGGGGATAATTGACAATCTCTATCCCCAAATTTAGGGTTTTGGGTGTCCCTAGATAAACTAGTCACAATATTCCTAATTTCTAGACCATCCGGTTCCTGAAAAAGGTCAATTGCTTTCTCTGAGTTATAATCAGGTGGTTCATCCTCTAAATTATTTTGAGGTATACTAGCTATAGGACTTATATGTTTCATATCCTTTATGGTCATCCCTAGAGTTTCCTTATTGTGTTGAAGCACGGTTACTGGCCGAATCTCATGATCACCATCCAAATCGGAAGTTATAGGCAAAATCTCATATGAGCCTACAAATGCATAATTGGGGTCCAACTTAGGAGGATCTTTAGGATATTCGAAATAAGGGCTTAAGGTAGATTCGGTAGCTAGTAATGGTTCAAACATAGATTTCCATCTATCGGTATCTAATATAGGAATATAATCCAACAGAGCATTTACTTGTTCAATGTTGCTATCATCGTCGAAATCCATGCTAAAACGGGCTAGACAACTCTCTAATGGATCTTCTGATTCGGTGTTTGGTACAGACTTCGGAACTAAGGTTCCTATCATGTTGACCTCTTCAATGCACATGTCATCTAGCTCAGAGGGTAGCTTACTAATATTAAAAATGTTCAGCTCAATAGTCATATTACCAAAAGACAAATTCATAATACCATTTCGACAGTTAATGATCGCATTGGATGTAGCTAAAAACGGGCGACCTAAAATCACTGGTATTTGGTTCTCTGGGTCAGGGATAGGTTGGGTATCTAGGATAAGAAAATCCACCGGATATATAAACTTGTCGACCTCTATGAGAACATCCTCGATCACACCACGAGGAATTTTAACGGACCTATCAGCTAACTGAAGTGTCATCTGTGTAGGTTTCATCTCACCAAGTCCTAGCTTAAGGTACACATGGTATGGCAGTAAGTTCACACTGGCTCCTAAGTCAAGCAACGCTTTCTCAACACGGTACTTACCTATTGTACAAGCAATGGTAGGGGACCCTGGGTATTTATACTTAGGAGTAGTGGTATTCTGAATAATAGAACTCACATGACTAGTTATGAAGGCTTTCTTCTGGACACTGAGCTTACGCTTTCGCGTACACAAGTCCTTAAGGAACTTGGCATAAGAGGGAATCTGCCTAATTGCATCTAAGAATGGAAGGTTGATATTAACCTGCTTAAAAACCTTCAATATATCGTTAAAGTTGGACTCCCTCTTAGTCGGAACTAGCAGCTGGTGGAACGGGGCTCTGGGAACAAAGCCGGGCTCATCAGGACCCTCATTGGTCTCTTTGGAGACTCTATCAGTCTCCTCATTTTCTGGCTCATAAGGGTGAACTACAGCATGTTCACTATCAGGCATGGCAACCTTATTGTCAACTTTCTTTCCACTCCTAAGGGTTGTAATAGAGTTCACATGATTGTACGATTTCTCTGCTTTAGGATTGGGTTGAGTTTGACTAGGAAACTTACCTTTTTCCCTCAAAGACTCATTTATATGACTAACCTGGGTCTTCAACTCGGAAATAGCTTGAGAGTTAGCCTGACCTATTCTCTTATTTTCTTCTATACCTTGGGCAACAGATTGCTGAAACTCCATAGTGTTACGAGTTAACAAAGCAAGAGACTCTTCTAAACTCATAATCTTCTTATCCGAAGGGTTCTGAAACTGTGCCGGGGCTGAAGGATTCTTAGGATAGACAAAACCTGGGGGAGCTTGAGAGTTACTAGACTGACCTTGATTCTGGCCCTTAGACCAAGAAAGGTTGGGATGGTTTCTCCAGCCAGGGTTATAGGTTTCTGAATAAGGGTCAAGCTTCTGACGGTTATCGAATCTAGTGTTGTTATAAAGAGCATTGGCTTTCTGTTCAACAGTATGGTCTTCCCAAAAAGGCTCTATTCTACCACTAGTACCACTAGAATGACCTAATTCCAACGCTTCTAACCTTTTGGCTATGGCTGCTATTTTAGCATCTGACTCATAGGATCCTTCTACCCTATTGACATTTCCTCTACTTAGAAGAATTGTTTTCTGGGGTTCCCTATTATTTTACCATTGTTGGGTCTTATTGGCGATTTCATTCAAAAATGTCATCGCCTCATCAACAGTTTTATTCTCAAACCCACTTGTGCATAAGGACTCAACCATGGTCGTTGTTGAATAGTCTAAACCCTCGTAGAGGATCTGAACTAACCTAACCTTCTCTAAACCATGATGAGGACATTGAGAAATTAATCATTGAACCTTTCTAAATACCTATGTAAAGATTCTCCCTCTTGTTGAGCAAAAGTACAAATTTGTGTCCTAATAGACGATGTTTTGTGCCTTGGGAAAAACTTATGTATAAAGGCAGATGTAAGTTGTTCATAGGTTTCAATTGACTCAGAATCCAAACTATACAGCCAATATTTGGCTTTATCTTTTAAGGAAAAGGGGAATAACCTAAGTTTCAGTGCATCATCACTAAGGTTTTTAATTTTCAGAGTACTACATACTTCCTCAAATTCCCTAACATGAAAATAGGGGTTCTCATTCTCTTTTCCTAAAAAGGTTGGGAGCATCTGTAAAGTCCCAGGTTTGAGTTCATAATTTGCCTCGGTTTCAGCTAACTTGATACAAGACGGACGAGAGGTTCTAGTTGGGTTCAATAAAGCTTTTAAAGTTGCCATTTCTGGCACTACCAAAGGACTAGGAGAAATTTCTTCACAAAGACGTAGATTCTCAAAACTGAAGTTTCCAAAAACAGGGCTCTCAAAAGAACAATCTTCGAGCTCCCTGCTTATATCAGAAGAACTACTAGGTTTTTCTCTAATCAATCGACCCAGAGTATCTCTTTTCTAAGCCCTATTAACAAAATCGGGCATACACTAAAAAAATCAAAAAGAAAAAAAAAAATCCTAACAGGAAGGTTCTAGCAATCACACAGCAGGATGATTCGACTTTACCCCAGCAAACCTAGAGATTTCTAGCAAACAACAAGCATGGTGGCTCACGTAGATTGTTTCTAGACTAGCTTCTATATCTCGAAAGGGAATTCGTTACAATTTAAGCAAACCCCTCTGGAATCAATCCGAGTCAAAGTAAGTTGAATCGAGGCGAGGGAAGCTCAATGGAGCTTTGATACCCAAGGCCTCACTGCATTACAAGGAGGCGCAGTCACGCATTCAACTCACAGAAACCGTCATGAACTTCGAAGTATATTAAAATAATAACCAATATCCTTCGAAAAATTTTCCTAACAAGCTCGATACCCTATAGGTCTCTTTCTAATCAGATTTTAAAGCTTGGGTTGGCGTTGGGTTTTGTTCTCCTAAAGCGGGCAAGAAGGGAGCGGTGATGAAATCCGAAACCTTTATCTTGTTTAGGCCAGGCCTTGCCCTTTACTAGGAAAATAAAGACAGTCCAAATTCGTCCTCAATCAATGATCACCTTAAGGAATACAGCAACTCGCTTACAAGAGATTCGCGAGTGTTTCGATTGGACTTACCTCTCGTACCAGACGGGGGATGAACCGTTGTCGTCGACTCGGGCCACGACTCCTATGTCGTGTGCGAACCCGAGGGGCCGAGGTGATATTGTAATCACCGTCCTTCCCTGCACACAGTTTGTATTTAACTACCCTTCCGTAGGGTTTAAAAAAAATAATAATAAAGTCCAAGAGTCCAGTCCAAAGTCCAAATAAAGTAAAGTGCAAAAGAAAAGGAAAAATAACCTAAAAAAAATATAAAAATCTCTCTTTTTTTTTCTCTCTTTTCTATGTATAAAACAAAAAAAAAATTCCTCTTTCGCTCCTTTCGCTTTAAGCTTTTCCTTCCAAGGTCCTTAGTACTCCACTTCGAACCTGCAAATCAAAGACAAAAAGAAACATAAAAAGGAAAAAAAATAATAAACCTAAAAAAAAAAATCTACCTAAGCACAGGTCCGCGTCGGCGGCGCCAAAAATTTGATGTATTTTCAAAAGTTGTTGTAGATTGTGGTAAAAGGGGTTCTTTTCGAACTTGTGAAGGGAATAATTTTTTTTAGATTTAAATAATTTAGAAATGTAGAAAATTCAATTAACAAGTGATATAAATTTTATGGAGAAAATAGGGGTGATGATTCCACCATTCAACAATATTTATGTAGTTTTATTTATTTTTTATTATGCAAATTTAATAATTGTTTTGATTCTAACTATTGCCAAAAACAGATTCTCAAAATATCAAAGATTAATCGCAAGCATAATACATCAAGAGTATAAAACTAAGCATGTATTATCAAGAAAAAATATATTTGATTAATAAAAATCATTTAAATCATTTATTTTCAATGCAATTAATCATATATAAATATTATAAAAATTAATCAAATAAAAATTACCACATAAATATTGCGAGAAAGGCTTCCTCCGTCACCCCTGGGATTGGGTTTATCTACTCATGATGAAAAACCTCTCAAAATATTTCATTGATGCTCAAAAGTTGATTACAATGAAGAGAAATGTCAAAAAAATCAATATTCGACCGTACTTTGCAACACACAGGAAGCGTCAGGGAAGAACGATACAAATGAAGTGCTGTAAGCACTGTTTCTAAGTCGCGGAAAAGGAATTGGAAATTGTCGCAGTTAAGAGACACCTTTCAACGACTTTCCTGGAGCGTATTTTGTTCTTCGTCTTCAACTACACCAGCAGAACTCTTTACTTCTCTGCGTGATTTTCTTTTGATTCTCTCGACTCCTAAACTTTCCCCAAAGACTCTCCAAACTTTCTAATCTCTTTAGCCTTGTATTTATAGTGTTTTAGAACAAAAATATCCGACCATAACACCGTATAATCTCCCATTAATCCTTCCATTGCTCGCTGCCCATATTTAACAATAATTTCCATTTTTGGCTTCTACACACGTTAGATTTGATCCTGCACGCTCTAGTTAGCCTTCTACACGTCTCAGCACTCTTTCAACACTAGTAGAACTCCTCCATGCACACAAGAACTTCAATTTTGCTCGTGTTACAGTACACGTGCTCTGTTTTGGGTGTGTGAATCATCACGCGTTTTCCAGCCAATTCCGATCGAACCCACTGCCCAAAATGTGTTTCTTAACCTATATCACATCTCTCTATCAAATTTCAGCCATTGAATCGACCCGTAACCCCTTCATTTTTCTGATCAAACTTCTGCCAGTTGAGAATTTCATTTCCCGCCAAAAAACAGTTTTCAAACGAAGAAGAAAGGGTGTCCCCATATCCTGAACTGGGGTGCGAATAGCAGGTGTCCACTGAGGTGCCCCTTAACCGATTGTGAGAGTCCGAATAACAATTGTCCTTCAAGGGTGCCCCGGGCAACTTTTCGAGCCGAATTTTCCAAAAATGTTTATTTCCTAAAAATACATAAAAACACAATATTAGTACAAAAATAGAGTTCCAACAATACGGACATTGAGGACAAATTAGACACAAAAATGCGTCTATCACCAGGCCAGCTACATTATGTCATTTTCTTCGCAAACACAATTTTACTTCCATTTAGCCATTTATTCTCTCAATGATCGGAATTGTTTGTACTTTCTACAAAAGCACTAAAAATAGTGTCGTTAGCCGAAATATCGAGTCCTACCTAATATAAATATGGGTACAAAATGTAGCACTTACGTGCTTATCAGTCAACCCGGCGTGGATGAAAGGTGATCCTAGAGGAACTAAGTACATATTCGATGACAAAGAAGCAGCAGTTGATTCGTCTTAGGGAGGTTCTGGACTCACCGAAGGCCTCAGACGTATTCTTTGATCCATACAAGGAAGACCGGGCTACTGGACATATAGCGGGTCCGTCCGAGTTGTCCTTTTATTTTGGACCGCTATGGCACCCCACGGGATATGTGGTGTACAATGCCTCAAGGGTGATGCGACAACACGGTTATGTACAATGTTTATCAATGGAGGTCATAAATGGAATTTTTAGATTGGACTGGAACAGTGCAAGTCTAGTAATGATTCTATCACAGTGGTTAACTCGGATACACCATCCGTTGAGTTGCAGTAGGATAGAAGGATGGATTTCTGTATCAAACCTGTGATACGCGTCAACCAAGGTTATGAAACTTCTCCAGGGTATATGGAATGGTACCAGAATTTTTCTCATCTTCATGTAATCCGTGATCTTAAAAAGAAGAGTACATCGGATGCAGCCCCTTATAAGTATATCTTCAAAAAAGAACCATATGGTTATGATAGATTTGTGAGTATTATTTTAATTTTTTTCGTTTAATATTATGGCTCAATATCTTAATAATAATCGTTTGATGAAATATTATGTATAAAAACAGCGGAGTAGGTTGGGGCAATTATCCAAATGGTGCACTGGATGCATACAGTCCGGAGAGCCTGTGTCAATTGAGAAGCTAAAAAAGCATCAAGAGTTAATTGATAAGCTTGACAATGAAGAATGCAGCTCGATTTGAGGAAAAAGGCAAGAAACCAACAACAAAGGTTAATAAAAGATCTTGGGCCTCATCGAGCACTCAAGGTGAAGTCCCAGATGATGAAACTAATATAGCTGAACAAGAAGGTGATAACGATGATAATCCAAACCGTGGTGGTCGTGCAGGTTCAAAAGGTCGTAAAGTGAAAGCAAAGAGGAACAAATAACTCTTAATGTTTTTTTTTTTACTTTATGGATTTCAAAATTTGTGTCGGATTATGTCGTTTTTAAGGTTTATGGATTATGAATTTTAACTTTTGAGTTACGTTTATTACCTGATTTTCTGAAACTGCTGAATTTTTTTCCATTAATCGGAGGATAAATATCAAACCTATCTACGGATTCTTGTAAATTTTCAAAAATTGGACAGATATTTGCAGAATCGGTAGTAACATTATCTACCTTAACTACCGAATCTGGTGAATTTTCCAATTATGGCAGTTCCCAAATTCCAATTATGGCAGGTCCAAATTCCAAAAACTATAGATTTTTCCAAATTTCATTTTTGGGGCAACTTCTTAATCGGGTGAAAAGTTCACTCCTAGTCTACCGATTATTTTAGTTCCCAAATTCGAAAACTTGTGTTTTTTTTCCAATTTCAATTTTGGGGTAACTTCAAAATCGGGAAATAATGTAGTATGATAAAACACCCGATTGTCCACATCGACACTACCGATTATGAGATTATCCACCGATTGTATACACATAGTCTACCGATTATAAGATTATCAACCGATTATATACACCAACAAACCCGATTATAGATATGACTACCGATTATGGGATTCCTAGATAAAAAATGAGGTCGACCATATAAACTACCGATTGTAGTTTGATCTACCGATTGTCGAGGGAATATTTGCCATTTAGAAAAATCGCAGATAAGAAATGGCTTGAATTTAGGTTTGGATGACCGTACTTTGTCTTATATGTCGCTTCTAATTTTTTCAGGGTCGCCCCTAATGACGCCAGGATTTTTATCCCGACTAAAAATCTCGTTTCTAACAAATGGTCGGTCCCACTTAGGGGTGTAAATATTACCCGAAAAAACTCAGCCTGCCCGTACCCGCCCAAGCCCGCCTGTACCTGAAATTGCTCAAAGCCTGTTATGGCCCGTTGCGGGCTACCCGGCCTGGCCTGGATTAATTTATTGGGCGGTCTCGGGCTTTGCGATTAATTATGATGCCCGGCCTGAAAGCCTTCTATGTGTCATTAATCATTTAATATCCTCTTAAAAAGACTTAAAAGTTACAGTTTTATAATTGCCAATTTTGTGTCAAGAAAAATAAAATATATAATTGTTTTTACTTATAATTAACCTTTCAAAACATTAATGGTAATATATTTTCTTATTAGAAAGTTTATTGTACTCTAATTAATTATTTATTATAGGCTAAAATTAAAAATTTGTCAGTGTAATTTAAATATAAAATAATACTATCACTTACGATATGTGATGTTGGAAAGGAAAGGATATTGTATTTAATACCGTTCATTTAAAAATTTAAACTTAAAAAAAAATTCAAAATAGTGGCATGTCCGGCCCGATCCGGCCTGCCTGTATAAAAAGCGGTCTTTGGGTAGCAAATTATCTACTTGTACCCGGCCTGTCCGGCCTGAATTTGTTTACGGGCTCACAAATATTAAGCCTGGCCTGCCCGGCCTGTCTTAGTTTTTGGGTCGGGCGGCCCGACCTGCCCGAATTTACACCTCTAGTCCCAGTTTAACCCATTGAGGATTCCAATGCTCTGAACGTCCCATGAGCGGTCCATTTCCCTCTTAGGAGATTTTACTGGATGAAAAATCCATAGGTGTAGCATCTCCCGTGCCTATAGTGACTTGGAGCCTAAATTTTTGTCGATAAAGGAGCATTCTTTTGCCAAGCCCAAGTAGCAAAAAATCGTTGTCCTTGTGGGCTCATATCTGTTATCAGTTATCACTGTCAGACAGTGACCATGTTGAACTTTAAGGATTTGGAGTTTGGAGGATCTTCTATCAGATTATTTTAGTAACGAATTAGTTTCTTTTGCCTTGTCAAGCATTCAACTAATATGTTCCGTAGAATAATACTAGTATGTATGTTTTATCCATGCGAATTTTATTGCTCCGAAGAATCATTCCCATATATCAATTCTCCTACCTACATACTGTTTTGTCCTTGAATATAGTTTCTTATATGCTTAGCTGCTCAATGACAATGATGCAGACTAGATAATATCGCTTTAACAGCTGTCCGATATGCTGCTTATCAATCAATAAATCAATGTTGTATGTTCAAACAGTCGCAAAGCTGACTTTATGTCAAGGACACTGATTTCAGTCTCGGGATGAGAAAGCGACTATGCTAAACAATTAGTTTCTGTGGTAGCAAGTTGGGAGAACACTTCTCATTTTTTTCTTCTCTTATTCGAGAAAAAAGAAAATGGTACAAAGACAGCGTAGTGCATAATCTTAGCAAAACAGAAAGTGATCACTAGTTTCAGCGGGAACACAAAGAACGAAAGACTTGATTTATCTTGTCATTGTTCTTTGGATGGCATCTAATAAAATGAGGTTCATGAGTGAATTTTGCTCGTAAAAAAATTGGAAAATGGGTCATTTGTACAAATATTTTTAAAACATGATTTTAATGGACGAGTAAAAATTATTACAGATAAAATAGACAAAAAAAAATAGCAAGGATGAAACTGGATTTATTTTGACTTAAATTTAAAAAATAGCGAGGATGAAACTGGATGCATCCTGATGTAAATTAAAAATAAGAAAAAGTATTTGAAAATGGGTAGGATGAAACTGTTTACATCCTGGCTATTTTAACATTTTTGTCCATTTAAACAGTATCAAAACCTATATGTCTTTTTCACCCAGAAATTATTGATTTTGATCTTTTTAACCAATTTTGTGTAAAAAAAAATAGGCATACTTGTATTTTGGGAACATTATCTATATACCCCTATTATGAGGCCCTTGCACAAATACCCTTATGAACTTTACAAATACCTCTAAGCTTAATACATTACTAAAATACCCTCTTTTGTATAGTGTATATACAAAACCACAAACCACTACTCAAAAAAAAAAGAAAAAAAAACAACAAAAACACTACCTCTACTGTCCACCGCCACTGTCCACCGCCGACCACCACCACCACTGTCCACCGCCTCCCACCACCACCGACGACCACCACTGTCCACCACCGCCAACCACCAACCACCACCACCAAATCACCACCACCGCCAACCACCACCACTATCCACCAACACCGCCAACCACCGTTGCCGCTAACCAACACCACCACTGTCCACTATCACCGCCACCAATGACACCGCCGCCGCCAATAACTATCGCCGCCAACGACCACCACCACCATGTGGAGTCAACTTGCTGAAATTGTGTCCATATCGGAGGCAACTAGCTCAAGTTGTCTCCAATAAATAGTGTATAGGAACAAGTTGCAAAATAAATTGGAGCCAACTAACTCAAGTTGTCTCCGAATCTGAGGAAACTAACCCAAGTTGTCTTCAAAAGTGAAGGCAACTGGCACAAAGTTGTCTTCAAAAGTGAAGGCAACTGGCACAAAGTTGTCTTCAAAAGTGAAAGCAACTAGCCCAAGTTGTCTCTAAATATGGAGGCAACTAGCACAAGTTGTCTTCAGAGTTGGAGGCAACTATCACAAGTTGCCTCCAAAAATAAAAATTATACACAAATGAGTGAACCTAGTGTGAGTCAACACACATCTTCTGACATACAGTCAGTTGTGCTACCATTGCACCACAGATTCGTCAATACAAAGTAACATATCAAAATCACATACCAGCATCTGCCACTTCATATCTCTTTTCAGTGCACAACCAACAATTCGAACCACCACTAGACAGTATCACATCCTCCATCTCTGCTACTGCAACAGCTTCATGACCACAACTCTACCTGCAACAGCTTCATGACCACAACCATCTATGTACACTTGCAACATGAGCCAACAACTACAGTCACTTCCATGCCCTTACTCAAACACCATCAACAACACAAAAGCAGCAACAACTCCTTGTTCTGCTCTTTACTGACTGGATAAATATTCAGTTCCTGCTCAAACTTCCTAAGCATTCATCTATTCTCTCGACTTCAAAGCATAAGCATCAGCGTCACAACAATCTTCTTCACTATCTTCTTATATTATGCCTTCTAATCTCCATGGCATCATCGATTCCAGTCAACATCGACACAAATAACTAGCTCAAGTTTCCTCCAATCTGGAATCAAGTTGTCCCCAAAATCAAGTTTCCTTCAATCTAGCTTAGCCTCTTAACATCAATGCACGACCATCAACTATATCTCCTAACTGCAGCTGCACTATAACCTCAACAAACCCAGCAGTAGCAAGCATTCCATCATTCAGTCATTAGCTCACAACTCCAGTTCCACTAAACATCTCAGTTCCTGCAATTGCAAATCAACAACACCTCATATCAGCTCCATGAACTGCAATCTTTGACATCTTAGCACTCAAACAAACCCTTTTATTCCATCAGGCCACTACAAACCCATCATCTCTCTGTAACCATCAACATCATCTCAACCCATTCAGCTGCAGAGCTTACACATCAATATCACTCCTAACATACATTTATCCTTGCAGATCAATTCCTATTGAAGAATAAGTAACCACCTTGACAGATATATCGGCTGCATCATTCCCCTTGCAACATCCATCAGTAAGCTATACTTAACAACCGATATGCAAACCCATCTCTATTTACCAAGCTTCAACTACAACACCAAACTGTTATGCACTTCAACTCCCATTTGTTCACTGCTTTACTAACTGCAACCTTGTTCCACAAACTTATAGCTCAACTCCAACAACAACAGCTGCAATTTTGCATTTGCAGCATCACCAAAACTATAATTCCTTCACCTGCATCTTTACCAGTACCAGTCACTGCAATTCCATCTCATTCACTCATTCCCTGGCTTCAAATGCCATCTGCATCTTACAAACCATTTCTTGATCTGGCCACTACATCACCAATTTCAGTTCAAGATTGATTTCAGTCTCATCAGCTCTTGTAAAGCAACACCACCTCCTACTACAGCAACATCAATCACAAGCTCCATACAGCACCACAAGACACAACATAACTCAGCTCCTTCCATGTCTCATCCCTGATTCCACTCTGCAGCTTCAATAGCAACCATCAGAACCAACATCTAAACTCATTTAAGTTCACTCTTCTATTACAATTCTGGAGCTTCATAACCATTGAAAAGCAACCATGGCAACAATAGTTCTCGGTTAAATCCCATGTAAACTCCATCAAATTCAACTGCAACCCGCTTCCCAACTCTTCTTAAATCTCTTCAATCCATCAACAACATCAATGGAAACAACTTCTCCTCTCTAAACTGGATTCAAACCCTAACTTCAAATACGTTAACAATAGTCTTTCGATTCCTCCTTGTTCATCACCAGAGACAACATCAACAGCTTAGTTTCATCCCTATTTTGGCAAGACATAAGATCCCATTTCCAATAATTCAATCCATTATTCGTCATCGTCTTCGTCGTCAAAATCAAATCGATACTTACCAGAAACCGAAAACCTAAAACTCTATCTCGATTGCTTGAATATTCAATTGATGTAGAAATTACAGTTAAAATGAGAAGAAGAAGAAGAAGATCTCTTGATGATATTTATGAAGTTTGATTTCGAGATTTGATTGAAATCGAAAACCTAAATCTCGATTTCTAAATCTGTTGAAAACCAAACATATAAAATGTAGTGGCGGTGATTGAGATGGTGATGGTGGCGGCGAGAGATGCATCATTTTCTGAGATTTTGAGTTGAGGAAGAATGAACGAAGGTGGAAGGTTAAAAAGGAATTAAATAATTTATGTTTTATTAAAATTTTCAATTATGCCATGAAGGATATTTATAAAGTTCCCGAAAGGTATTTGTCCAAGTCAGTCAAAATGAAGGGCAGTTGTAACATTCTTACTATTATTTAATGTATATTTGTGTTCACCTAATTCACTTTTTAATGGATGGTGATATTGGATTAGATGCTAATAAAGAATATCATGGACGAGGTTATCCGGGGAAGTCGGTGCCCGGGTTGGGTTGGAACTTGGATGGACAGTGACAAATTGTCTGCTGTATTTTGTTTTCATGTTTGTATTCCCCTTTTGTTTTGTTCCACTTTGATCCGTGACCAAAACAAACTAAAAAGTCAACAAGTATACATGTACAATACTTTCTTTGCAGAATAGTCTGATCAACAGTGAATTTTTTTAGCTTATTGAGAAGTTTGCGAGCAAAATAGTCTAACCAATTAAAGATTTGGCTGTCACCTCTTAACTCAAAGCTGTAATTCTGGGTCTCTTTAGCTCACTGTTCTTCAGTTAATTTTGTTTCCGAAGAAAACGTACTCGTCTTGTCTAGAGGACGGCCGTCTTATATTTGATGAGTCTTGAATCTTGCACTTGCTGCATTAAACTGAAAAAGTGTGGCAACGATATCAACACCCAAGCCTACAATTATAGCATGTTTTGATGTATATTCAGAATTAATTTTTCGATTTCTAGAAGTCAAAAAAATAAGAAGTCAATTTACGTGTAAAATTTCAAAACGACTTCGATAGAAAAGACAATTTTTTTTGAAGCAAAAATATTTTGTTTCTAACTTCTGCTTCTAAAGTTAAATTCTAAATGCCACGCAGCTAATCAGATTCGAAATGCCACTATGAGATGATAAAAAGTATTCTCTCCGTTCCATTTTTTTGGAGTTTTCACGCAGATTAAGAAATGGAGAGAGATATGAAAACCTTTCATCTATACCCTTAAGAAAAATCCTCAAACATTAATTGGTATTAGTGCATTTAAAAATAAACTTATAGTTCCAGACAAAATGTTAGGTTGTTATTGGTAGTTTTGTAGAAAAAATAAAAACCTTCAAGTACTATGGAACAAAAATATAACCATAAAACATCATCTAAAATGGAACGGAGGGAGTATTACATTTTTGCCCAGCCACTTGGTTATTCCACTGATTTTGCCGTTGGTGATGAGAACCATTAATAAAAAAAGAATTACATTTCTCCCTTCCCCACTTAGCTGACTTATTCAATGTCAACATCGGTATTTATGGATTGAATATATACAGGTTATTGTGCTGTTGAAACTTGGAATCAAGCGTATGTGTAATGAATTCCTATAATTTGTTTATCCATATGTATTAAAAATTTTGTCCCTAAAATTAATAAAGGAGGACATTGTTAGAGCATCGCTCAGTTGATAAGGTTACATTGGACGCGTACCTCTTTCTACTTTTACTTTTAATAGCACCATGTGCATGCTTGAAATTCACGTCCACAGGGAATATTGAAGTTCAAAATTTAGTGCGATCAATCCCCTTTTTGGATTCCGTTAACTAATCATCAATATGCTGATCAAAGAGATAAATACAAAACATAGGATAGGAAAAGAGACAACAAAACAAGAAAACCATTAGAAAAAAAGAAAAAGTTGGGGAGGCAAGAAGGAACATATGACACCGATCTTTATTGACTATTGAATCACATGCATTGCATACCACTCAATAGTTCGACGCGCGCTTACTCAATCATCTGAGAAGACGTATGCAGACTTCCAACCGGCCCATTATTGAAAGAGATTTCTACTAATCAAACAAAATTTTGGACTTGACTAATTATTCACTGAGAAGTTGAGAACTATCTATGAAGCTATGAAGAATTGTACATATTCCCTTGCCAGTTGAGTGCTATAAATAAGAGCCATTATATATTAATTCATTATCACTAGCTAGCTCATCAGCTTTCAAGTCTTTTAAATCATGGCTTACCATTTCTCTTCTAGTTTTCATTTCTTTCCCTATGTCATAGTATTGTGTATGTTGGGGTTGATGTATATTAACACAACATCTGCTCAGCTGTCTGCCAATTTTTACGCGACTAGTTGCCCCAATGTCCTTTCCACCATCCAAACTGCAGTGCGAGCTGCGGTTGCAAACGAACGTAGAATGGGAGCGTCATTACTACGTCTTCATTTCCATGACTGTTTTGTTAATGCAAGTGATTCTACTTCATTGTTGATGGATTACTTCTTTTAATCCACGGAAATTTCACGAACTCCATTTTTTTTATATATGCCACCCAATCTTAAGAGCACCACATTTGCAAGCTTTTGCATTTTTATTGTCGAGAAATGCCATTTTTCATTATAGAGCTTTGTAGTGGCACAGTGATAAGATATGTTGTATAATAAACTTAGGTTCACATCTCGTTAAGCAGTTAATTAATATCAAAGAGATGTTACCAAATAACAGTTTCATTACTATTGTATCAAAAAAAAAAAAAAAAAAAAGACAGTTTCATTACTGTATTTACTTGGCTAACACTGACATATACTGTGACACTATAGGGTTGTGATGCATCCATTCTGTTGGACGACACAGCAAGCTTCACTGGTGAAAAGAATGCAGGGCCGAATGCAAATTCTGTGAGAGGGTATGATGTTATTGACACAATAAAATCTCAAGTTGAGGCACTCTGCCCTAAAACTGTTTCATGTGCTGACATTCTTGCCGTTGCTGCTCGGGATTCTGTCGTTGCTGTAAGCAAGATTAAGTTGACTTTATTCAGAAAATTCTTTTTTCTTTTAACTAAATCTTGTTCCGGATGCTTAACTAATTAAAATATTTATAGACAGCATGATACAATTTCATGATCTGATTCCTTATTTACTTTCTTTCATCAGTTGGGTGGTCGATCATGGAAGGTACCATTAGGAAGACGAGACTCCAAGACTGCAAGTGCGAATGGTGTAAATAGTCTACCTGGTCCTGGTTCTTCTCTCAGTGGCCTGATCACGAACTTTGCTAACAAAGGTTTTACTGCTAAAGAAATGGTGACTCTCTCTGGTAAGTATGAGTTACTTAACTCGATGCGCACACAATTATGTGAATATTAAATGGGTCAAGGAACTTGTCAACTGGTTAAAAATGAATATCAACATGAAATTTAGCTAATATCTCTATGTTAGTTATAAAATACCGTCTTACAAACTTTTTCTTTCATTATCTTTACTAGGATCTCATTCTATTGGTCAAGCTCAATGTGCAAGTTTCCAGAGCAGAATCCACACCGAATCCAACATAGACACAGCATTTGCAAACTCCTTGAAGGGGATTTGTCCAGCATCAGGAAGCAGCAGTAACCTGGCTCCTCTCGATTCAACCCCAATACTATTTGATAACACTTATTACAAGAATTTGATAAGCAAGAAAGGACTTCTTCATTCTGATCAAGAACTCTTCAACGGAGGCTCAACAGATGCTCAAGTCACAGCTTATAGCAAAAACAACCCTAAGTTCTTGACTGATTTTGCAGTTGCCATGGTAAAGATGGGTAATCTTAGCCCTCTAACAGGTAGTAAGGGAGAGATTAGAACTAACTGTGGGAAAATCAACTAAATATTATTTTCCATTCTAATAACAACATTATTGCCAACAAATAATGTTTTGCCAGAAGAAAATTGCAGTGTCCTCATTTCATTGTAAGCTCAATGATTCCCTTGAATAAAATTAAAGTTGGTATTTAAGGTCACAATCATGTTTACGCGTTCATAAACTCTTGATCAGGTCCCAGCTGAGTGTGGCGGAAAAAAAAAAAAAAAAACGGTCCGCGAGTTATAACCCCAAAGGTGTCACTATCCATATACAAAAACTCCAACAAAACAAATTGTTCACAAAAACCACATTTAATATAAACTGTCTATATCACCCTTCTAGTTTAAATCACCCCAACAAAAATAAAAATCAACCCCACTTTAATTCTTATTATATTGTCACCCCCAACAAGAAATAAACAACCACCAATAAGCACCGCCACCTTGCACCACCGACCGCCTCCGCCATCGATAACCACCGCCACCGCCGCCACCGACCACCACCGCCACCTCCGACCACCACCTCCGCCGCCGCCACTGACCACTACCGCCGCCGCCGCCGCCGACCACCACCG
>NC_039368.1:13298267-13298409 GCF_003573695.1 Papaver somniferum | reverse complement strand
ACCTAAACCTAACTTGATTTGCAAGTTAGTTTTCCTATAAATACAACTCGAAAATCTCTTTTCAAAATACACAAGCAGCGACCATCTCTAGGTCTTCTTTTCTTCATCTTCTTGCTTTTATTTTCGTGCGGCGTTTTACTTC
>NC_039368.1:13298033-13298257 GCF_003573695.1 Papaver somniferum | reverse complement strand
TTAAAAATACATGTTTCGACCCATGCCCATGCGCGTGTACCAATCACCAAGTCCGTGTCTACTTGAAATTATTTTTTGCAAGTTTTTAACTTGATAAATAATTTATTTAAGAGTTTTATTTATGGAAAAATTCCTTTTTTTGTGTTTAATTGTTTTACAAGAAACAAAACTCGTTTTATAAGAAAAAACCTAAACCTAACTTGATTTGCAAGTTAGTTTTCCTA
>NC_039368.1:13297887-13298023 GCF_003573695.1 Papaver somniferum | reverse complement strand
CGACCATCTCTAGGTCTTCTTTTCTTCATCTTCTTGCTTTTATTTTCGTGCGGCGTTTTACTTCCATCCCCGTTGCTGAGTTTAAGAGTGGGTAACTTGTATTGTGCTAATACAAGTTATATCGGGCAGTCTTATC
>NC_039368.1:13276586-13297877 GCF_003573695.1 Papaver somniferum | reverse complement strand
CACCAAGTCCGTGTCTACTTGAAATTATTTTTTGCAAGTTTTTAACTTGATAAATAATTTATTTAAGAGTTTTATTTATGGAAAAATTCCTTTTTTTGTGTTTAATTGTTTTACAAGAAACAAAACTCGTTTTATAAGAAAAAACCTAAACCTAACTTGATTTGCAAGTTAGTTTTCCTAAAAATACAACTCGAAAATCTCTTTTAACAATACACAAGCAGCGACCATCTCTAGGTCTTCTTTTCTTCATCTTCTTGCTTTTATTTTCGTGCGGCGTTTTACTTCCATCCCCGTTGCTGAGTTTAAGAGTGGGTAACTTGTATTGTGCTAATACAAGTTATATCGGGAAGTCTTATCCTGAAAAATACATGTTTCGACCCATGCCCATGCGCGTGTACCAAGCACCAAGTCCGTGTCTACTTGAAATTATTTTTTGCAAGTTTTTAACTTGATAAATAATTTATTTAAGAGTTTTATTTATGGAAAAATTCCTTTTTTGTGTTTAATTTTTTTACAAGAAAGAAAACTCGTTTTATAAGAAAAAACCTAAACCTAACTTGATTTGCAAGTTAGTTTTCCTATAAATACAACTCGAAAATCTCTTTTCAAAATACACAAGAAGCGACCATCTCTAGGTCTTCTTTTCTTCATCTTCTTGCTTTTATTTTCGTGCGGCGTTTTACTTCCATCCCCGTTGCTGAGTTTAAGAGTGGGTAACTTGTATTGTGCTAATACAAGTTATATCGGGCAGTCTTATCCTGAAAAATACATGTTTCAACCCATGCCCATGCGCATGTACCAAGCACCAAGTCCGTGTCTACTTGGAATTATTTTTTGCAAGTTTTTAACTTGATAAATAATTTATTTAAGAGTTTTATTTATGGAAAAATTCCTTTTTTGTGTATAATTGTTTTACAAGAAACAAAACTCGTTTTATAAGAAAAAACCTAAACCTAACTTGATTTGCAAGTTAATTTTCCTATAAATACAACTCGAAAATCTTTTTTCAAAACACACAAGCAGCGACCATCTCTAGGTCTTCTTTTCTTCATCTTCTTGCTTTTATTTTCGTGCGGCATTTTACTTCCATCCCTGTTGCTGAGTTTAAGAGTGGGTAAATTGTATTGTGCTAATACAAGTTATATCGGGCAGTCTTATCCTGAAAAATACATATTTCGACCCATGTCCATGCGCGTGTACCAAGCACCAAGTCCGTGTCTACTTGAAATTATTTTTTGCAAGTTTTTTAACTTGATAAATAATTTATTTAAGAGTTTTATTTATGGAAAAATTCTCTTTTTGTGTTTAATTGTTTTACAAGAAACAAAACTCGTTTTACAAGAAAAAATCTAAACCTAACTTGATTTGCAAGTTAATTTTCCTATAAATACAACTCGAAAATCTTTTTTCAATACACACAAGCAGCGACCATCTCTAGGACTTCTTTTCTTCATCTTCTTGCTTTTATTTTCGTGCGGCGTTTTACTTCCATCCCCTTTGCTGAGTTTAAGAGTGGGTAACTTGTATTGTTCTAATAAAAGTTATATCAGGCAGTCTTATCCTGAAAAATACATGTTTCGACCCATGCCCATGCGCGTGTACCAAGCACCAAGTCCGTGTCTACTTGAAATTACTTTTTGCAAGTTTTTAAATTTATAAATAATTTATTTAAGAGTTTTATTTATGGAAAAATTCCTTTTTTGTGTTTAATTGTTTTACAAGAAACAAAACTCGTTTTATAAGAAAAAACCTAAACCTAACTTGATTTGCAAGTTAGTTTTCCTATAAATACAACTCGAAAATCTCTTTTCAAAAAACACAAGCAGCGACCATCTCTAGGTCTTCTTTTCTTCATCTTCTTGCTTTTATTTTCGTGCGGCGTTTTACTTCCATCTCCGTTGCTGAGTTTAAGAGTGGGTAACTTGTATTGTGCTAATACAAGTTATATCGGGCAGTCTTATCCTGAAAAATACATGTTTCGACCCATGCCCATGCGCGTGCACCAAGCACCAAGTCCGTGTCTATTTGAAATTATTTTTTGCAAGTTTTTCAACTTGATAAATAATTTATTTAAGAATTTTATTTATGGAAAAATTCTTTTTTTGTGTTTAATTGTTTTACAAGAAACAAAACTCGTTTTATAAGAAAAAACCTAAACCTAACTTGATTTGCAAGTTAATTTTCCTATAAATACAACTCGAAAATCTTTTTTCAAAACACACAAGCAGCGACCATCTCTAGGTCTTCTTTTCTTCATCTTCTTGCTTTTATTTTCGTGCGGCGTTTTACTTCCATCCCCGTTGCTGAGTTTAAGAGTGGTTAACTTGTATTGTGCTAATACAAGTTATATCGGGAAGTCTTATCCTGAGAAATACATGTTTCGACCCATGCCCATGCGCGTGTACCAAGCACCAAGTCCGTGTCTACTTGAAATTATTTTTTGCAAGTTTTTAACTTGATAAATAATTTATTTAAGAGTTTTATTTATGGAAAAATTCCTTTTTTGTGTTTAATTGTTTTACAAGAAACAAAACTCGTTTCATAAGAAAAAACCTAAACCTAACTTGATTTGCAAGTTAATTTTCCTATAAATACAACTCGAAAATCTTTTTTCAATACACACAAGCAGCGACCATCTCTAGGACTTCTTTTCTTCATCTTCTTGCTTTTATTTTCGTGCGGCGTTTTACTTCCATCCCCGTTGCTGAGTTTAAGAGTGGGTAACTTGTATTGTGCTAATACAAGTTATATCGGGCAGTCTTATCCTGAAAAATACATGTTTCGACCCATGCCCATGCGCGTGTACCAAGCACCAAGTCCTTGTCTACTTGAAATTACTTTTTGCAAGTTTTTAAATTGATAAATAATTTATTTAAGAGTTTTATTTATGGAAAAATTCCTTTTTTTGTGTTTAATTGTTTTACAAGAAACAAAACTCGTTTTATAAGAAAAAACCTAAACCTAACTTGATTTCCAAGTTAGTTTTCCTATAAATACAACTCGAAAATCTCTTTTCAAAAAACACAAGCAGCGACCATCTCTAGGTCTTCTTTTCTTCATCTTCTTGCTTTTATTTTCGTGCGGCGTTTTACTTCCATCTCCGTTGCTGAGTTTAAGAGTGGGTAACTTGTATTGTGCTAATACAAGTTATATCGGGCAGTCTTATCCTGAAAAATACATGTTTCGACCCATGCCCATGCGCGTGTACCAAGCACTAAGTCCGTGTCTACTTGAAATTATTTTTTGCAAGTTTTTAACTTGATAAATAATTTATTTAAGAGTTTTATTTATGGAAAAATTCCTTTTTTGTGTTTAATTGTTTTACAAGAAAGAAAACTCGTTTTATAAGAAAAAACCTAAACCTAACTTGATTTGCAAGTTAGTTTTCCTATAAATACAACTCGAAAATCTCTATTCAAAATACACAAACAGCGACCATCTCTAGGTCTTCTTTTCTTCATCTTCTTGCTTTTATTTTCGTGCGGCGTTTTACTTCCATCCCCGTTGCTGAGTTTAAGAGTGGGTAACTTGTATTGTGCTAATACAAGTTATATCGGGCAGTCTTATCCTGAAAAATACATGTTTCGACCCATGCCCATGCGCGTGCATCAAGCACCAAGTCCGTGTCTATTTGAAATTAATTTTTGCAAGTTTTTCAACTTGATAAATAATTTATTTAAGAATTTTATTTATGGAAAAATTCTTTTTTTGTGTGTTTAATTGTTTTACAAGAAACAAAACTCGTTTTATAAGAAAAAACCTAAACCTAACTTGATTTGCAAGTTAATTTTCCTATAAATACAACTCGAAAATCTTTTTTCAAAACACACAAGCAGCGACCATCTCTAGGTCTTCTTTTCTTCATCTTCTTGCTTTTATTTTCGTGCGGCGTTTTACTTCCATCCCCGTTGCTGAGTTTAAGAGTGGGTAACTTGTATTGTGCTAATACAAGTTATATCGGGAAGTCTTATCCTGAGAAATACATGTTTCGACCCATGCCCATGCGCGTGTACCAAGCACCAAGTCCGTGTCTACTTGAAATTATTTTTTGCAAGTTTTTAACTTGATAAATAATTTATTTAAGAGTTTTATTTATGTAAAAATTCCTTTTTTGTGTTTAATTGTTTTACAAGAAACAAAACTCGTTTCATAAGAAAAAACCTAAACCTAACTTGATTTGCAAGTTAATTTTCCTATAAATACAACTCGAAAATCTTTTTTCAATACACACAAGCAGCGACCATCTCTAGGACTTCTTTTCTTCATCTTCTTGCTTTTATTTTCGTGCGGCGTTTTACTTCCATCCCCCGTTGCTGAGTTTAAGAGTGGGTAACTTGTATTGTGCTAATACAAGTTATATCGGGCAGTCTTATCCTGAAAAATACATGTTTCGACCCATGCCCATGCGCGTGTACCAAGCACCAAGTCCTTGTCTACTTGAAATTACTTTTTGCAAGTTTTTAAATTGATAAATAATTTATTTAAGAGTTTTATTTATGGAAAAATTCCTTTTTTGTGTTTAATTGTTTTACAAGAAACAAAACTCGTTTTATAAGAAAAAACCTAAACCTAACTTGATTTGCAAGTTAGTTTTCCTATAAATACAACTCGAAAATCTCTTTTCAAAAAACACAAGCAGCGACCATCTCTAGGTCTTCTTTTCTTCATCTTCTTGCTTTTATTTTCGTGCGGCGTTTTACTTCCATCTCCGTTGCTGAGTTTAAGAGTGGGTAACTTGTATTGTGCTAATACAAGTTATATCGGGCAGTCTTATCCTGAAAAATACATGTTTCGACCCATGCCCATGCGCGTGTACCAAGCACTAAGTCCGTGTCTACTTGAAATTATTTTTTGCAAGTTTTTAACTTGATAAATAATTTATTTAAGAGTTTTATTTATGGAAAAATTCCTTTTTTTGTGTTTAATTGTTTTACAAGAAAGAAAACTCGTTTTATAAGAAAAAACCTAAACCTAACTTGATTTGCAAGTTAGTTTTCCTATAAATACAACTCGAAAATCTCTTTTCAAAATACACAAACAGCGACCATCTCTAGGTCTTCTTTTCTTCATCTTCTTGCTTTTTTTTTCGTGCGGCGTTTTACTTCCATCCCCGTTGCTGAGTTTAAGAGTGGGTAACTTGTATTGTGCTAATACAAGTTATATCGGGCAGTCTTATCCTGAAAAATACATGTTTCGACCCATGCCCATGCGCGTGCACCAAGCACCAAGTCCGTGTCTATTTGAAATTATTTTTTGCAAGTTTTTCAACTTGATAAATAATTTATTTAAGAATTTTATTTATGGAAAAATTCTTTTTTTTTGTGTTTAATTGTTTTACAAGAAACAAAACTCGTTTTATAAGAAAAAACCTAAACCTAACTTCATTTGCAAGTTAATTTTCCTATAAATACAACTCGAAAATCTTTTTTCAAAACACACAAGCAGCGACCATCTCTAGGTCTTCTTTTCTTCATCTTCTTGCTTTTATTTTCGTGCGGCGTTTTACTTCCATCCCCGTTGCTGAGTTTAAGAGTGGGTAACTTGTATTGTGCTAATACAAGTTATATCGGGAAGTCTTATCATGAGAAATACATGTTTCGACCCATGCCCATGCGCGTGTACCAAGCACCAAGTCCGTGTCTACTTGAAATTATTTTTTGCAAGTTTTTAACTTGATAAATAATTTATTTAAGAGTTTTATTTATGGAAAAATTCCTTTTTTGTGTTTAATTGTTTTACAAGAAACAAAACTCGTTTCATAAGAAAAAACCTAAACCTAACTTGATTTGCAAGTTAATTTTCCTATAAATACAACTCGAAAATCTTTTTTCAATACACACAAGCAGCGACCATCTCTAGGACTTCTTTTCTTCATCTTCTTGCTTTTATTTTCGTGCGGCGTTTTACTTCCATCCCCGTTGCTGAGTTTAAGAGTGGGTAACTTGTATTGTTCTAATACAAGTTATATCGGGCAGTCTTATCCTGAAAAATACATGTTTCGACCCATGCCCATGCGCGTGTACCAAGCACCAAGTCCGTGTCTACTTGAAATTATTTTTTTCAAGTTTTTAACTTGATAAATAATTTATTTAAGAGTTTTATTTATGGAAAAATTCCTTTTTTGTGTTTAATTGATTTACAAGATACAAAACTCGTTTTATAAGAAAAAACCTAAACCTAACTTGATTTGCAAGTTAGTTTTCCTATAAATAAAACTCGAAAATCT
Source organism: Papaver somniferum (assembly GCF_003573695.1). NCBI lineage: Eukaryota > Viridiplantae > Streptophyta > Magnoliopsida > Ranunculales > Papaveraceae > Papaver > Papaver somniferum. Next base: position 13,291,651 of record NC_039368.1, on the reverse strand, counting down.
TTTTTCCAAACACACAAGCAGCGACCATCTCTAGGTCTTCTTTTCTTCATCTTCTTGCTTTTATTTTCGTGTGGCATTTTACTTCCATCCCCGTTGCTGAGTTTAAGAGTGGGTAAATTGTATTGTGCTAATACAAGTTATATCGGGCAGTCTTATCCTGAAAAATACATATTTCGACCCATGTCCATGCGCGTGTACCAAGCACCAAGTCCGTGTCTACTAAAAATTATTTTTTGCAAGTTTTTTAACTTGATAAATAATTTATTTAAGAGTTTTATTTATGGAAAAATTCTTTTTTTGTGTTTAATTGTTTTACAAGAAACAAAACTCGTTTTATAAGAAAAAACCTAAACCTAACTTGATTTGCAAGTTAATTTTCCTATAAATACAACTCGAAAATCTTTTTTCAATACACACAAGCAGCGACCATCTCTAGGACTTCTTTTCTTCATTTTCTTGCTTTTATTTTCGTGCGGCGTTTTACTTCCATCCGCGTTGCTGAGTTTAAGAGTGGGTAACTTGTATTGTGCTAATACAAGTTATATCAGGCAGTCTTATCCTGAAAAATACATGTTTCGACCCATGTCCATGCGCGTGTACCAAACACCAAGTCCGTGTCTACTTGAAATTACTTTTTGCAAGTTTTTAAATTGATAAATAATTTATTTAAGAGTTTTATTTATGGAAAAATTACTTTTTTGTGTTTAATTGTTTTACAAGAAACAAAACTCGTTTTATAAGAAAAAACCTAAACCTAACTTGATTTGCAAGTTAATTTTCCTATAAATACAACTCGAAAATCTCTTTTCAAAATACACAAGCTGCGACCATCTCTAGGTCTTCTTTTCTTCATCTTCTTGCTTTTATTTTCGTGCGGCGTTTTACTTCCATCCCTGTTGCTGAGTTTAAGAGTGGGTAACTTGTATTGTGCTAATACAAGTTATATCGGGCAGTCTTATCCTGCAAAATACATTTTTCGACCCATGCCCATGCGCGTGTACCAAGCACCAAGTCCGTGTCTACTTGAAATTATTTTTTGTGTTTGTGTCTACTTGAAATTATTTATGGAAAAATTCCTTTTTTGTGTTTAATTGTTTTACAAGAAACAAAACTCGTTTTATAAGAAAAAACCTAAACCTAACTTGATTTGCAAGTTAGTTTTCCTATAAATACAACTCGAAAATCTTTTTTCCAAACACACAAGCAGCGACCATCTCTAGGTCTTCTTTTCTTCATCTGCTTGCTTTTATTTTCGTGCGGCATTTTACTTCCATCCCCGTTGCTGAGTTTAAGAGTGGGTAAATTGTATTGTGCTAATACAGGTTATATCGGGCAGTCTTATCCTGAAAAATACATATTTCGACCCATGTCCATGCGCGTGTACCAAGCACCAAGTCCGTGTCTACTTGAAATTATTTTTTGCAAGTTTTTTAACTTGATAAATAATTTATTTAAGAGTTTTATTTATGTAAAAATTCTTTTTTTGTGTTTAAATGTTTTACAAGAAACAAAACTCGTTTTATAAGAAAAAATCTAAACCTAACTTGATTTGCAAGTTAGTTTTCTTATAAATACAACTCGAAAATCTCTTTTCAAAATACACAAACAGCGACCATCTCTAGGTCTTCTTTTCTTCATCTTCTTGCTTTTATTTTCGTGCGGCGTTTTACTTCCATCCCCGTTGCTGAGTTTAAGAGTGGGTAACTTGTATTGTGCTAATACAAGTTATATCGGGCAGTCTTATCCTGAAAAATACATGTTTCGACCCATGCCCATGCGCGTGTACCAAGCACTAAGTCCGTGTCTACTTGAAATTATTTTTTGCAAGTTTTTAACTTGATAAATAATTTATTTATGGAAAAATTCCTTTTTTGTGTTTAATTGTTTTACAAGAAACAAAACTCGTTTTATAAGAAAAAACCTAAACCTAACTTGATTTGCAAGTTAGTTTTCCTATAAATACAACTCGAAAATCTTTTTTCCAAACACACAAGCAGCGACCATCTCTAGGTCTTCTTTTCATCATCTTCTTGCTTTTATTTTCGTGCGGCGTTTTACTTCCATCCCCGTTGCTGAGTTTAAGAGTGGGTAACTTGTATTGTGCTAATACAAGTTATATCGGGCAGTCTTATCCTGAAAAATACATGTTTCGACCCATGCCCATGCGCGTGTACCAAACACTAAGTCCGTGTCTACTTGAAATTATTTTTTGCAAGTTTTTAACTTGATAAATAATTTATTTAAGAGTTTTATTTATGGAAAAATTCCTTTTTTGTGTTTAATTGTTTTACAAGAAAGAAAACTCGTTTTATAAGAAAAAACCTAAACCTAACTTGATTTGCAAGTTAGTTTTCTTATAAATACAACTCGAAAATCTCTTTTCAAAATACACAAACAGCGACCATCTCTAGGTCTTCTTTTCTTCATCTTCTTGCTTTTATTTTCGTGCGGCGTTTTACTTCCATCCCCGTTGCTGAGTTTAAGAGTGGGTAACTTGTATTGTGCTAATACAAGTTATATCGGGCAGTCTTATCCTGAAAAATACATGTTTCGACCCATGCCCATTCGCGTATACCAAGCACCAAGTCCGTGTCTACTTGAAATTATTTTTTGCAAGTTTTTAACTTGATAAATAATTTATTTAAGAGTTTTGTTTATGGAAAAATTCCTTTTTTGTGTTTAATTGTTTTACAAGAAACAAAACTCGTTTTATAAGAAAAAACCTAAACCTAACTTGATTTGCAAGTTAGTTTTCCTATAAATACAACTCGAAAATCTCTTTTCAAAATACACAAACAGTGACCATATCAAGGTCTTCTTTTCTTCATCTTCTTGCTTTTATTTTCGTGCGGCGTTTTACTTCCATCCCCGTTGCTGAGTTTAAGAGTGGGTAACTTGTATTGTGCTAATACAAGTTATATCGGGCAGTCTTATCCTGAAAAATACATGTTTCGACCCATGCCCATGCGCGTGCACCAAGCACCAAGTCCGTGTCTACTTGAAATTATTTTTTGCAAGTTTTTCAACTTGATAAATAATTAATTTAAGAGTTTTATTTATGGAAAAATTCTTTTGTGTTTAATTGTTTTACAAGAAACAAAACTCGTTTTATAAGAAAAAACCTAAACCTAACTTGATTTGGAAGTTGATTCTCCTATAAATACAACTCGAAAATATTTTTTCAAAACACACAAGCAGCGACCATCTCTAGGTCTTCTTTTATTCATCTTCTTGCTTTTATTTTCGTGCGGCGTTTTACTTCCATCCCCGTTGCTGAGTTTAAGAGTGGGTAACTTGTATTGTGCTAATACAAGTTATATCGGTCAGTCTTATCCTGAAAAATACATGTTTCAACCATCCCCATGCGCGTGTACCAAGCACCAAGTCCGTGTCTACTTGAAATTATTTTTGCAAGTTTTTAACTTGATAAATAATTTATTTAAGAGTTTTATTTATGGAAAAATTCCTTTTTTGTGTTTAATTGTTTTACAAGAAACAAAATTCGTTTTATAAGAAAAAACCTAAACCTAACTTGATTTGCAAGTTAGTTTTCCTATAAATACAACTCGAAAATCTTTTTTCAAAATACACAAGCAGCGACCATCTCTAGGTCTTCTTTTCTTCATCTTTTTGCTTTTATTTTCGTGCGGCGTTTTACTTCCATCCCCGTTGCTGAGTTTAAGAGTGGGTAACTTGTATTGTGCTAATACAAGTTATATCGGGCAGTCTTATCCTGAAAAATACATGTTTCGACCCATGCCCATGCGCGTGTACCAAGCACCAAGTCCGTGTCTACTTGAAATTATTTGTTGCAAGTTTTTAACTTGATTAATAATTTATTTATGGAAAAATTCCTTTTTTGTGTTTAATTGTTTTACAAGAAACAAAACTCGTTTTATAAGAAAAAACCTAAACCTAACTTGATTTGCAAGTTAGTTTTCCTATAAATACAACTCGAAAATCTTTTTTCCAAACACACAAGCAGCGACCATCTCTAGGTCTTCTTTTCTTCATCTGCTTGCTTTTATTTTCGTGCGGCATTTTACTTCCATCCCCGTTGCTGAGTTTAAGAGTGGGTAAATTGTATTGTGCTAATACAAGTTATATCGGGCAGTCTTATCCTGAAAAATACATATTTCGACCCATGTCCATGCGCGTGTACCAAGCACCAAGTCCGTGTCTACTTGAAATTATTTTTTGCAAGTTTTTTAACTTGATAAATAATTTATTTAAGAGTTTTATTTATGTAAAAATTCTTTTTTTGTGTTTAAATGTTTTACAAGAAACAAAACTCCTTTTATAAGAAAAAATCTAAACCTAACTTGATTTGCAAGTTAATTTTCCTATAAATACAACTCGAAAATCTCTTTTCAAAATACACAAGCAGCGACCATCTCTAGGTCTTCTTTTCTTCATCTTCTTGCTTTTATTTTCGTGAGGCGTTTTACTTCCATCCCCGTTGCTGAGTTTAAGAGTGGGTAACTTGTATTGTGCTAATACAAGTTATATCGGGCAGTCTTATCCTGAAAAATACATGTTTCGACCCATGCCCATGCGCGTGTACCAAGCACTAAGTCCGTGTCTACTTGAAATTATTTTTTGCAAGTTTTTAACTTGATACATAATTTATTTAAGAGTTTTATTTATGGAAAAATTCCTTTTTTGTGTTTAATTGTTTTACAAGAAACAAAACTCGTTTTATAAGAAAAAACCTAAACCTAACTTGATTTGCAAGTTAGTTTTCTTATAAATACAACTCGAAAATCTCTTTTCAAAATACACAAACAACGACCATCTCTAGGTCTTCTTTTCTTCATCTTCTTGCTTTTATTTTCGTGCGGCGTTTTACTTCCATCCCCGTTGCTGAGTTTAAGAGTGGGTAACTTGTATTGTGCTAATACAAGTTATATCGGGCAGTCTTATCCTGAAAAATACATGTTTCGACCCATGCCCATTCGCGTATACCAAGCACCAAGTCCGTGTCTACTTGAAATTATTTTTTGCAAGTTTTTAACTTGATAAATAATTTAATTAAGAGTTTTGTTTATGGAAAAATTCCTTTTTTGTGTTTAATTGTTTTACAAGAAACAAAACTCGTTTTATAAGAAAAAACCTAAACCTAACTTGATTTGCAAGTTAGTTTTCCTATAAATACAACTCGAAAATCTCTTTTCAAAATACACAAACAGTGACCATCTCAAGGTCTTCTTTTCTTCATCTTCTTGCTTTTATTTTCGTGCGGCGTTTTACTTCCATCCCCGTTGCTGAGTTTAAGAGTGGGTAACTTGTATTGTGCTAATACAAGTTATATCGGGCAGTCTTATCCTGAAAAATACATGTTTCGACCCATGCCCATGCGCGTGCACCAAGCACCAAGTCCGTGTCTACTTGAAATTATTTTTTGCAAGTTTTTAACTTGATAATTAAATTATTTAAGAGTTTTATTTATGGAAAAAATTCCTTTTTTGTGTTTAATTGTTTTACAAGAAACAAAACTCGTTTTATAAGAAAAAACCTAAACCTAACTTGATTTGCAAGTTAGTTTTCCTATAAATACAACTCGAAAATCTCTTTTCAAAATACCCAAGCAGCGACCATCTCTAGGTCTTTTTTTCTTCATCTTCTTGCATTTATTTTCGTGCGGCGTTTTATTTCCATCCCCGTTGCTGAGTTTAAGAGTGGGTAACTTGTATTGTGATAATACAAGTTATATCGGGAAGTCTTATCCTGAAAAATACATGTTTCGACCCATGCCCATGCGCGTGTACCAAGCACCAAGTCCGTGTCTACTTGAAACTATTTTTTGCAAGTTTTTTAACTTGATAAATAATTTATTTAAGAGTTTTATTTATGGAAAAATTCTTTTTTTGTGTTTAATTGTTTTACAACAAACAATACTCGTTTTATAAGAAAAAACCTAAACCTAACTTGATTTGCAAGTTAATTTTCCTATAAATACAACTCGAAAACCTTTTTCCAAAAAAAACAAGAAGCGACCATCTCTAGGTCTTCTTTTCTTCATCTTCTTCCTTTTATTTTCGTTCGGCGTTTTACTTCCTTCCCCTCTGCTGAGTTTAAGAGTGGGTAACTTATATTGTGGTAATACAAGTTATATCGGGCAGTCTTATCCTGAAAAATACATGTTTCGACGCATGCCCATGCGCGTGTACCAAGCACCAAGTCCGTGTCTACTTGAAATTATTTTATGCAAGTTTTTAACTTGATAAATAATTTATTTAAGAGTTTTATTTATGGAAAAATTCCTTTTTTGTGTTTAATTGTTTTACAAGAAACAAAACTCGTTTTATAAGAAAAAACCTAAACCTAACTTGATTTGCAAGTTAGTTTTCCTATAAATACAACTCGAAAATCTCTTTTCAAAATAAACAAGCAGCGACCATCTCTAGGTCTTCTTTTCTTCATCTTTTTGCTTTTATTTTCGTGCGGCGTTTTACTTCCATCCCCGTTGCTGAGTTTAAGAGTGGGTAACTTGTATTGTGATGATACAAGTTATATCGGGAAGTCTTATCCTGAAAAATACATGTTTCGACCCATGCCCATGCGCGTGTACCAAGCACCAAGTCCGTGTCTACTTGAAATTATTTTTTGCAAGTTTTTCAACTTGATAAATAATTTATTTAAGAGTTTTATTTATGGAAAAATTCTTTTTTTGTGTTTAATTGTTTTACAAGAAACAAAACTCGTTTTATAAGAAAAAACCTAAACCTAACTTGATTTGCCAGTTGATTTTCCTATAAATACAACTCGAAAATCTTTTTTCAAAACACACAAGCAGCGACCATCTCTAGGTCTTCTTTTCTTCATCTTCTTGCTTTTATTTTCGTGCGGCGTTTTACTTCCATCCCCGTTGCTGAGTTTAAGAGTGGGTAACTTGTATTGTGCTAATACAAGTTATATCGGGCAGTCTTATCTTGAAAAATACATGTTTCAACCGATGCCCATGCGCGTGTACCAAGCACCAAGTCCGTGTCTACTTGAAATTATTTTTTGCAAGTTTTTAACTTGATAAATAATTTATTTAAGAGTTTTATTTATGGAAAAATTCCTTTTTTGTGTTTAATTGTTTTACAAGAAACAAAACTCGTTTTATAAGAAAAAACCTAAACCTAACTTTATTTTCAAGTTAATTTTCCTATAAATACAACTCGAAAATCTCTTTTCAAAATACATGTTTCGACCCATGCCCATGCGCGTGTACCAAGCACCAAGTCCGTGTCTACTTGAAATTATTTTTTGCAAGTTTTTAACTTGATAATTAATTTATTTAAGAGTTTTATGAATGGAAAAATTCCTTTTTTGTGTTTAATTGTTTTACAAGAAACAAAAATCGTTTTATAAGAAAAAACCTAAACCTAACTTGATTTGCAAGTTAATTTTCCTATAAATAAAACTCGAAAATCTCTTTTCAAAATATATGTTTCGACCCATGCCCATGCGCGTGTACCAAGCACCAAGTCCGTGTCTACTTGAAATTATTTTTTGCAAGTTTTTAACTTGATAAATAATTTATTTAAGAGTTTTATTTATGGAAAAATTCCTTTTTTGTGTTTAATTGTTTTACAAGAAACAAAACTCGTTTTATAAGAAAAAACCTAAACCTAACTTGATTTGCGAGTTAATTTTCCTATAAATACAACTCGAAAAATACATGTTTCGACCCATGCGCGTGTACCAAGCACCAAGTCCGTGTCTACTTGAAATTATTTTTTGCAAGTTTTTAACTTGATAAATAATTTATTTAAGAGTTTTATTTATGGAAAAATTCCTTTTTTGTGTTTAATTGTTTTACAAGAAACAAAACTCGTTTTATAAGAAAAAACCTAAACCTAACCTGATTTGCTAGTTAATTTACCTATAAATACAACTCGAAAAATACATGTTTCCACCCATGCCCATGCGCCTGTACCAAGTCCGTGTCTACTTGAAATTATTTTGAGCAAGTTTTTAACTTGATAAATAATTTATTTAAGAGTTTTATTTATGGAAAAATTCCTTTTTTGTGTTTAATTGTTTTACAAGAAACAAAACTCGTTTTATAAGAAAAAACATAAACCTAACTTTATTTGCAAGTTAATTTTCCTATAAATACAACTCGAAAAATACATGTTTCGACCCATGCGCGTGTACCAAGCACCAAGTCCGTGTCTACTTGAAATTATTTTTTGCAAGTTTTTAACTTGATAAATAATTTATTTAAGAGTTTTATTTATGGAAAAATTCCTTTTTTGTGTTTAATTGTTTTACAAGAAACAAAACTCGTTTTATAAGAAAAAACCTAAACCTAACCTGATTTGCTAGTTAATTTACCTATAAATACAACTCGAAAAATATATGTTTCCACCCATGCCCATGCGCCTGTACCAAGTCCGTGTCTACTTGAAATTATTTTGAGCAAGTTTTTAACTTGATAAATAATTTATTTAAGAGTTTTATTTATGGAAAAATTCCTTTTTTGTGTTTAATTGTTTTACAAGAAACAAAACTCGTTTTATAAGAAAAAACCTAAACCTAACTTGATTTGCAAGTTAATTTTCCTATAAATACAATTCGAAAATCTCTTTTCAAAATACATGTTTCGACCCATGCCCATGCGCGTGTACCAAGTACCAAGTCCGTGTCTACTTGAAATTATTTTTTGCAAGTTTTTAACTTGATAAATAATTTATTTAAGAGTTTTATTTATGGAAAAATTCCTTTTTTGTGTTTAATTGTTTTACAAGAAACAAAACTCGTTTTGTAAGAAAAAACTTAAACCTAACTTGATTTTCAAGTTAATTTTCCAATAAATACAACTCGAAAATCTCTTTTCAAAATACATGTTTCGACCCATGCCCATCCGCGTGTACCAAGCACCAAGTCCGTGTCTACTTGAAATTATTTTTTTGCAAGTTTTTAACTTGATAAATAATTTATTTAAGAGTTTTATTAATGGAAAAATTCCTTTTTTGTGTTTAATTGTTTTACAAGAAACAAAACTCGTTTTGTAAGAAAAAACCTAAACCTAACTTAATTTTCAAGTTAATTTTCCAATAAATACAACTCGAAAATCTCTTTTCAAAATACATGTTTCGACCCATGCCCATGCGCGTGTACCAAGCACCAAGTCCGTGTCTACTTGAAATTATTTTTTGCAAGTTTTTAACTTGATAAATAATTTATTTAAGAGTTTTATTTATGGAAAAATTCCTTTTTTGTGTTTAATTGTTTTACAAGAAACAAAACTCGTTTTATGAGAAAAAACCTATACCTAACTTGATTTGCAAGTTAATTTTCCTATAAATACAACTCGAAAATCTCTTTTCAAAATACATGTTTCGACCCATGCCCATGCGCGTGTACCAAGCACCAAGTCCGTGTCTACTTGAAATTATTTTTTGCATGTTTTTAACTTGATAAATAATTTATTTAAGAGTTTTATTTATGGAAAAATTCCTTTTTTGTGTTTAATTGTTTTACAAGAAACAAAACTCGTTTTATAAGAAAAAACCTAAACCTAACTTGATTTGCAAGTTAGTTTTCCTATAAATACAACTCGAAAATCTTTTTTCAAAACAACAAGCAGCGACCATCTCTAGGTCTTCATTTCTTCATCTTCTTTCTTTTATTTTCGTGCGGCGTTTTACTTCCATCCCCGTTGCTGAGTTTAACAGTGGGTAACTTGTATTGTGCTAATACAAGTTATATCGGGCAGTCTTATCCTGAAAAATACATGTTTCGACCCATGCCCATGCGCGTGTACCAAGCACCAAGTCCGTGTCTACTTGACATTATTTTTTGCAAGTTTTTTAACTTGATATATAATTTATTTAAGAGTTTTATTTATGGAAAAATTCCTTTTTTGTGTTTAATTTTTTTACAAGAAACAAAACTCGTCTTATAAGAAAAAACCTAAACCTAACTTGATTTGCAAGTTAATTTTCCTATAAATACAACTCGAAAATATTTTTTCAAAACACACAAGCAGCGACCATCTCTAGGTCTTCTTTTCTTCATCTTTTTGCTTTTACTTTCGTGCGGCGTTTTACTTCCACCCCGTTGCTGAGTTTAAGAGTGGGTAACTTGTATTGTGCTAATACAAGTTATATCGGGCAGTCTTATCCTGAAAAATACATGTTTAGACACATGCCCATGCGCGTGTACCAAGCACCAAGTCCGTGTCTACTTGAAATTATTTTTTGCAAGTTTTTAACTTGATAAATAATTTACTTAGGATTTTTATTTATGGAAAAATTCCTTTTTTGTGTTTAATTGTTTTACAAGAAACAAAACATGTTTTATAAGAAAAAACCTAAACCTAACTTGATTTGAAAGTTAGTTTTCCTATAAATACAACTCGAAAATCTCTTTTCAAAATACACAAGCAGCGACCATCTCTAGGTCTTCTTTTCTTCATCTTTTTGCTTTTATTTTCGTGCGGCGTTTTACTTCCACCCCCGTTGCTGAGTTTAAGAGTGGGTAACTTGTATTGTGCTAATACAAGTTATATCGGGCAGTCTTATCCTGAAAAATACATGTTTCGACCCATGCCCATGCGCGTGTACCAAGCACCAAGTCCGTGTCTACTTGAAATTATTTTTTGCAAGTTTTTTAACTTGATAAATAATTTATTTAAGAGTTTTATTTATGGAAAAATTCTTTTTTTTGTTTTTAATTGTTTTACAAGAAACAAAACTCGTTTTATAAGAAAAAACCTAAACCTAACTTGATTTGCAAGTTAATTTTCCTATAAATACAACTCGAAAATCTTTTTTCAAAACACACAAGCAGCGACCATCTCTAGGTCTTCTTTTCTTCATCTTCTTGCTATTATTTTCGTGCGGCGTTTTACTTTCATCCCCGTTGCTGAGTTTAAGAGTGGGTAACTTGTATTGTGCTAATACATGTTATATCGGGCAGTCTAATCCTGAAAAATACATGTTTCGACCCATGCCCATGCGCGTGTACCAAGCATCAAGTCCGTGTCTACTTGAAATTATTTTTTGCGAGTTTTTAACTTGATAAATAATTTATTTAAGAGTTTTATTTATGGAAAAATTCCTTTTTTGTGTTTAATTGTTTTACAAGAAACAAAACTCGTTTTATAAGAAAAAACCTAAACCTAACTTGATTTGCAAGTTAGTTTTCCTATAAATACAACTCGAAAATCTCTTTTCAAAATAAACAAGCAGCGACCATCTCTAGGTCTTCTTTTCTTCATCTTTTTGCTTTTATTTTCGTGCGGCGTTTTACTTCCATCCCCGTTGCTGAGTTTAAGAGTGGGTAACTTGTATTGTGATGATACAAGTTATATCGGGAAGTCTTATCCTGAAAAATACATGTTTCGACCCATGCCCATGCGCGTGTACCAAGCACCAAGTCCGTGTCTACTTGAAATTATTTTTTGCAAGTTTTTCAACTTGATAAATAATTTATTTAAGAGTTTTATTTATGGAAAAATTCTTTTTTTGTGTTTAATTGTTTTACAAGAAACAAAACTCGTTTTATAAGAAAAAACCTAAACCTAACTTGATTTGCCAGTTGATTTTCCTATAAATACAACTCGAAAATCTTTTTTCAAAACACACAAGCAGCGACCATCTCTAGGTCTTCTTTTCTTCATCTTCTTGCTTTTATTTTCGTGCGGCGTTTTACTTCCATCCCCGTTGCTGAGTTTAAGAGTGGGTAACTTGTATTGTGCTAATACAAGTTATATCGGGCAGTCTTATCTTGAAAAATACATGTTTCAACCGATGCCCATGCGCGTGTACCAAGCACCAAGTCCGTGTCTACTTGAAATTATTTTTTGCAAGTTTTTAACTTGATAAATAATTTATTTAAGAGTTTTATTTATGGAAAAATTCCTTTTTTGTGTTTAATTGTTTTACAAGAAACAAAACTCGTTTTATAAGAAAAAACCTAAACCTAACTTTATTTTCAAGTTAATTTTCCTATAAATACAACTCGAAAATCTCTTTTCAAAATACATGTTTCGACCCATGCCCATGCGCGTGTACCAAGCACCAAGTCCGTGTCTACTTGAAATTATTTTTTGCAGGTTTTTAACTTGATAAATAATTTATTTAAGAGTTTTATTTATGGAAAAATTCCTTTTTTGTGTTTAATTGTTTTACAAGAAACAAAACTCGTTTTATAAGAAAAAACCTAAACCTAACTTGATTTGCAAGTTAGTTTTCCTATAAATACAACTCGAAAATCTTTTTTCAAAACAACAAGCAGCGACCATCTCTAGGTCTTCATTTCTTCATCTTCTTTCTTTTATTTTCGTGCGGCGTTTTACTTCCATCCCCGTTGCTGAGTTTAACAGTGGGTAACTTGTATTGTGCTAATACAAGTTATATCGGGCAGTCTTATCCTGAAAAATACATGTTTCGACCCATGCCCATGCGCGTGTACCAAGCACCAAGTCCGTGTCTACTTGAAATTATTTTTTGCAAGTTTTTTAACTTGATAAATAATTTATTTAAGAGTTTTATTTATGGAAAAATTCTTTTTTTGTTTTTAATTGTTTTACAAGAAACAAAACTCGTTTTATAAGAAAAAACCTAAACCTAACTTGATTTGCAAGTTAATTTTCCTATAAATACAACTCGAAAATCTTTTTTCAAAACACACAAGCAGCGACCATCTCTAGGTCTTCTTTTCTTCATCTTCTTGCTATTATTTTCGTGCGGCGTTTTACTTTCATCCCCGTTGCTGAGTTTAAGAGTGGGTAACTTGTATTGTGCTAATACATGTTATATCGGGCAGTCTAATCCTGAAAAATACATGTTTCGACCCATGCCCATGCGCGTGTACCAAGCATCAAGTCCGTGTCTACTTGAAATTATTTTTTGCGAGTTTTTAACTTGATAAATAATTTATTTAAGAGTTTTATTTATGGAAAAATTCTTTTTTTTGTGTTTAATTGTTTTACAAGAAACAAAACTCGTCTTATAAGAAAAAAACCTAAACCTAACTTGATTTGCAAGTTAATTTTCCTATAAATACAATTCGAAAATATTTTTTCAAAACACACAAGCAGCGACCATCTCTAGGTCTTCTTTTCTTCATCTTCTTTCTTTTATTTTCGTGCGGCGTTTTACTTCCATCCCCGTTGCTGAGTTTAACAGTGGGTAACTTGTATTGTGCTAATACAAGTTATATCGGGCAGTCTTATCCTGAAAAATACATGTTTCGACCCATGCCCATGCGCGTGTACCAAGCACCAAGTCCGTGTCTACTTGACATTATTTTTTGCAAGTTTTTTAACTTGATATATAATTTATTTAAGAGTTTTATTTATGGAAAAATTCCTTTTTTGTGTTTAATTTTTTTACAAGAAACAAAACTCGTCTTATAAGAAAAAACCTAAACCTAACTTGATTTGCAAGTTAATTTTCCTATAAATACAACTCGAAAATATTTTTTCAAAACACACAAGCAGCGACCATCTCTAGGTCTTCTTTTCTTCATCTTCTTTCTTTTATTTTCGTGCGGCGTTTTACTTCCATCCCCGTTGCTGAGTTTAACAGTGGGTAACTTGTATTGTGCTAATACAAGTTATATCGGGCAGTCTTATCCTGAAAAATACATGTTTCGACCCATGCCCATGCGCGTGTACCAAGCACCAAGTCCGTGTCTACTTGAAATTATTTTTTGCAAGTTTTTAACTTGATAAATAATTTAATTAAGAGTTTTGTTTATGGAAAAATTCCTTTTTTGTGTTTAATTGTTTTACAAGAAACAAAACTCGTTTTATAAGAAAAAACCTAAACCTAACTTGATTTGCAAGTTAGTTTTCCTATAAATACAACTCGAAAATCTCTTTTCAAAATACCCAAGCAGCGACCATCTCTAGGTCTTCTTTTCTTCATCTTCTTGCATTTATTTTCGTGCGGCGTTTTATTTCCATCCCCGTTGCTGAGTTTAAGAGTGGGTAACTTGTATTGTGATAATACAAGTTATATCGGGAAGTCTTATCCTGAAAAATACATGTTTCGACCCATGCCCATGCGCGTGTACCAAGCACCAAGTCTGTGTCTACTTGAAACTATTTTTTGCAAGTTTTTTAACTTGATAAATAATTTATTTAAGAGTTTTATTTATGGAAAAATTCTTTTTTTGTGTTTAATTGTTTTACAACAAACAATACTCGTTTTATAAGAAAAAACCTAAACCTAACTTGATTTGCAAGTTAATTTTCCTATAAATACAACTCGAAAACCTTTTTCCAAAAAAAACAAGAAGCGACCATCTCTAGGTCTTCTTTTCTTCATCTTCTTGCTTTTATTTTCGTTCGGCGTTTTACTTCCTTCCCCTCTGCTGAGTTTAAGAGTGAATAACTTATATTGTGGTAATACAAGTTATATCGGGCAGTCTTATCCTGAAAAATACATGTTTCGACGCATGCCCATGCGCGTGTACCAAGCACCAAGTCCGTGTCTACTTGAAATTATTTTATGCAAGTTTTTAACTTGATAAATAATTTATTTAAGAGTTTTATTTATGGAAAAATTCCTTTTTTGTGTTTAATTGTTTTACAAGAAACAAAACTCGTTTTATAAGAAAAAACCTAAACCTAACTTGATTTGCAAGTTAGTTTTCCTATAAATACAACTCGAAAATCTCTTTTCGAAATAAACAAGCAGCGACCATCTCTAGGTCTTCTTTTCTTCATCTTTTTGCTTTTATTTTCGTGCGGCGTTTTACTTCCATCCCCGTTGCTGAGTTTAAGAGTGGGTAACTTGTATTGTGATGATACAAGTTATATCGGGAAGTCTTATCCTGAAAAATACATGTTTCGACCCATGCCCATGCGCGTGTACCAAGCACCAAGTCCGTGTCTACTTGAAATTATTTTTTGCAAGTTTTTCAACTTGATAAATAATTTATTTAAGAGTTTTATTTATGGAAAAATTCTTTTTTTGTGTTTAATTGTTTTACAAGAAACAAAACTCGTTTTATAAGAAAAAACCTAAACCTAACTTGATTTGCCAGTTGATTTTCCTATAAATACAACTCGAAAATCTTTTTTCAAAACACACAAGCAGCGACCATCTCTAGGT
>NC_039368.1:13272496-13275665 GCF_003573695.1 Papaver somniferum | reverse complement strand
AACTTGATAAATAATTTATTTAAGAGTTTTATTTATGGAAAAATTCTTTTTTTGTTTTTAATTGTTTTACAAGAAACAAAACTCGTTTTATAAGAAAAAACCTAAACCTAACTTGATTTGCAAGTTAATTTTCCTATAAATACAACTCGAAAATCTTTTTTCAAAACACACAAGCAGCGACCATCTCTAGGTCTTCTTTTCTTCATCTTCTTGCTATTATTTTCGTGCGGCGTTTTACTTTCATCCCCGTTGCTGAGTTTAAGAGTGGGTAACTTGTATTGTGCTAATACATGTTATATCGGGCAGTCTAATCCTGAAAAATACATGTTTCGACCCATGCCCATGCGCGTGTACCAAGCACCAAGTCCGTGTCTACTTGAAATTATTTTTTGCGAGTTTTTAACTTGATAAATAATTTATTTAAGAGTTTTATTTATGGAAAAATTCCTTTTTTGTGTTTAATTTTTTTACAAGAAACAAAACTCGTCTTATAAGAAAAAACCTAAACCTAACTTGATTTGCAAGTTAATTTTCCTATAAATACAACTCGAAAATATTTTTTCAAAACACACAAGCAGCGACCATCTCTAGGTCTTCTTTTCTTCATCTTTTTGCTTTTACTTTCGTGCGGCGTTTTACTTCCACCCCCGTTGCTGAGTTTAAGAGTGGGTAACTTGTATTGTGCTAATACAAGTTATATCGGGCAGTCTTATCCTGAAAAATACATGTTTAGACACATGCCCATGCGCGTGTACCAAGCACCAAGTCCGTGTCTACTTGAAATTATTTTTTGCAAGTTTTTAACTTGATAAATAATTTACTTAGGATTTTTATTTATGGAAAAATTCCTTTTTTGTGTTTAATTGTTTTACAAGAAACAAAACATGTTTTATAAGAAAAAACCTAAACCTAACTTGATTTGAAAGTTAGTTTTCCTATAAATACAACTCGAAAATCTCTTTTCAAAATACACAAGCAGCGACCATCTCTAGGTCTTCTTTTCTTCATCTTCTTTCTTTTATTTTCGTGCGGCGTTTTACTTCCATCCCCGTTGCTGAGTTTAACAGTGGGTAACTTGTATTGTGCTAATACAAGTTATATCGGGCAGTCTTATCCTGAAAAATACATGTTTCGACCCATGCCCATGCGCGTGTACCAAGCACCAAGTCCATGTCTACTTGAAAATTATTTTTTGCAAGTTTTTTAACTTGATATATAATTTATTTAAGAGTTTTATTTATGGAAAAATTCCTTTTTTGTGTTTAATTGTTTTACAAGAAACAAAACTCGTCTTATAAGAAAAAACCTAAACCTAACTTGATTTGCAAGTTAATTTTCCTATAAATACAACTCGAAAATCTTTTTTCAAAACACACAAGCAGCGACCATCCCTAGGTTTCTTTTCTTAATCTTCTTGCTTTTATTTTCGTGCGGCGTTTTACTTCCATCCTCGTTGCTGAGTTTAAGAGTGGGTAACTTGTATTGTGCTAATACAAGTTATATCGGGCAGTCTTATCCTGAAAAATACATGTTTAGACCCATGCCCATGCGCGTGTACCAAGCACCAAGTCCGTTTCTACTTGAAATTATTTTTTGCAAGTTTTTAACTTGATAAATAATTTATTTAAGAGTTTTATTTATGAAAAAATTCCTTTTTTGTGTTTAATTGTTTTAAACAAAACTCGTTTTATAAGAAAAAACCTATTAACTTGATTTGCAAGTTTGTTTTCCTATAAATACAACTCGAAAATCTCTTTTCAAAATACACAAGCAGCGACCATCTCTAGGTCTTCTTTTCTTCATCTTTTTGCTTTTGTTTTCGTGCGGCGTTTTACTTCCATCCCCGTTGCTGAGTTTAAGAGTGGGTAACTTGTATTGTGCTAATACAAGTTATATCGGGAAGTCTTATCCTGAAAAATACATGTTTCGACCCATGCCCATGCGCGTGTACCAAGCACCAAGTCCGTGTCTACTTGAAATTATTTTTTGCAAGTTTTTGAACTTGATAAATAATTTATTTACGAGTTTTATTTATGGAAAAATTCCTTTTTTGTGTTTAATTGTTTTACAAGAAACAAAACTCGTCTTATAAGAAAAAACCTAAACCTAACTTGATTTGCAAGTTAATTTTCCTATAAATACAACTCGAAAATCTTTTTTCAAAACAACAAGCAGCGACCATCTCTAGGTCTTCATTTCTTCATCTTCTTTCTTTTATTTTCGTGCGGCGTTTTACTTCCATCCCCGTTGCTGAGTTTAACAGTGGGTAACTTGTATTGTGCTAATACAAGTTATATCGGGCAGTCTTATCCTTAAAAATACATGTTTCGACCCATGCCCATGCGCGTGTACCAAGCACCAAGTCCGTGTCTACTCGAAATTATTTTTTGCAAGTTTTTTAACTTGATAAATAATTTATTTAAGAGTTTTATTTATGGAAAAATTCTTTTTTTGTTTTAAATTGTTTTACAAGAAACAAAACTCGTTTTATAAGAAAAAACCTAAACATAACTTGATTTGCAAGTTAATTTTCCTATAAATACAACTCGAAAATCTTTTTTCAAAACACACAAGCAGCGACCATCTCTAGGTCTTCTTTTCTTCATCTTCTTGCTATTATTTTCGTGCGGCGTTTTACTTTCATCCCCGTTGCTGAGTTTAAGAGTGGGTAACTTGTATTGTGCTAATACAAGTTATATCGGGCAATCTAATCCTGAAAAATACATGTTTCGACCCATGCCCATGCGCGTGTACCAAGCACCAAGTCCGTGTCTACTTGACATTATTTTTTGCGAGTTTTTAACTTGATAAATAATTTATTTAAGAGTTTTATTTATGGAAAAATTCTTTTTTTGTGTTTAATTGTTTTACAAGAAACAAAACTCGTCTTATAAGAAAAAACCTAAACCTAACTTGATTTGCAAGTTAATTTTCCTATAAATACAACTCGAAAATCTTTTTTCAAAACACACAAGTAGCGACCATCTCTAGGTCTTCTTTTCTTCATCTTCTTTCTTTTATTTTCGTGCGGCGTTTTACTTCCATCCCCGTTGCTGAGTTTAACAGTGGGTAACTTGTATTGTGCTAATACAAGTTATATCGGGCAGTCTTATCCTGAAAAATACATGTTTCGACCCATGCCCATGCGCGTGTACCAAGCACCAAGTCC
>NC_039368.1:12901626-12901781 GCF_003573695.1 Papaver somniferum | reverse complement strand
TTTAACTCATCATAGTAAAAATGCTCTCAAAATAATTATTTATGGCTCAAAAATGGTTCACAGTGATGAAATAAAGAGAAAATGATGAAAATCGGGTGTTTGCAACGTTTATAATTGTTGCAAACACCATTACAAAGAACGATAAAAGAATACTG
>NC_039368.1:12899719-12901616 GCF_003573695.1 Papaver somniferum | reverse complement strand
GCAGTTCCCCGTTGAGCTCCGTTTCACTCGATCTAGCCCAATTCAGTTGATCCAATTGATTAAACTAATGCTGTTTTGCTCTACCAAGTCCAGCCCAAATGTTTTACATTGTTGAATCTCTTTAAAACTGCCCGAGAGTTCGAATCCAAAATTCATGCAGACGTGAAAGAATTTCCCGCCAAATTCGATTCAAATGGGGAAGAAACTGGTAGCCCCCTATCCAGAGTAGGGGTGCGAATAGCAGCTGCCTTGGGGGTGACCTTGGGTGGCCCTTAGTAATTAGGTTACCCCTTATCCAAAAGCGAGAGTCCGAATAACACTTTTCCTCCGGGTGCCAAAATCAACTTTTCGAGCCGAATTTTCCAAAAATGTTTATTTCCTAAAAATACATAAAAACACAATATTAGTACAAAAATAGAGTTCCAACAATACGGACATTGAGGACAAATTAGACACAAAAGTGTGTCTATCAAATACCCCCAAGCTTATTATTTGCTAGTCCTCGAGCAAATCAAAACTACAAAATAAAATCCTAACTCACTTTCGCAGGCATCGTCGATTGCATTTAGCATATGCAATAAGCCTTTAAACCCCTAGGTGTCCCTAGTAGCCGAGTTATAGTCTCGGGAGGGCTTATTAGAGATATACCCACAAAATCATTACTCCATACCCTAACTATCTACGCAAAATCTTGGAAAGCACTAAAGTACCTCCTTGGTTGGCATACTTATTAATTATAGGAGGAAGTACCCTGACGCGAAATTCCAATTGCTGTATACGAGTTTTGACTCAAGCATACTAAAATTCATAAAAGTGACAGAGCTCTACTAAGATAGTTTTACGATGGACATCATAATCGGAGTCAGACTAATCATATGGATAGATTAAGAGATGGATATAGAAAAAATATAGATGGTTTTGATGTTAACAAGGTGAACGATGTTTCTCATATCTGTCTGAAGGCCACTGCCAAAATAAACCTATCCTAAATGACTGAGATAGTCTGACTAATATCAAATCACTGGCATATACAAGGGAACCAGTGTTCGATAATCCTAACTCTAGGTCAACACAAATGGCATATACAAGGGTTCCAGTGGTCGACTTTATTGAATTTTATTCCGTTTGGTCAAATGGTCTGGTCTAAAACTTTTTTTTTTTTTTTCATTTTTTCATTTTTTTTTCATTTTTTTTTCAATACTCAGTCACTCTATTTTACCCTAGCAGTGGTAACAACTTGAATCGTGAGCCCCACCTAATCACCTAGAGAAACATAGTTTAAAAATAAAAATAGAAACATAAATGAAAAGGACTCAACGAGATATGGCGAAACTATCATGTTATTTCTAACACCTGAGCTCTGTGCTTTTATGAATAGACTCTTTAGATGTTTCCATCTAGTCAGATTGGTCCCTCAACTCCTAAAACCAAAATTCTTCCATCCACCTAGATTGGTTAGTGCCATCCTAAATAAGCATAAATTTCTAGGCTCTGGAGTTTATTTATTATGCAACTAAAAAGTTTCTCCCATACCCCCAAACTTAAATCTAACATTGTCCTCAATGTTCTAAAGATGAAATTAAAAGAACGAGCAAGGAGAAACTGTTACCAATAGAAGCAAAAGAGATAAGTAAAGATATTACCGTGTCGCATGAGATTGGGTTACCTCCCAAGAAGTGCTAAGTTTAAAGTCTTCAGCCAGACTTAGGAAAGGATTAGTCAACTCGAACCATAAAGTAACAGTCGAAATAACTGTGGGTCTTCAAAACGAAATAGAGCTGACCAAAGGAAACTACAATAACCCAAGAAAGTGAACAAGGATAGCATGCCCTTATCTAGTTTACTGATTAAGATATTTATATCTAATTGTGGTTCAGGTTCAGGTTCTATGAAAGGG